>NC_140969.1:95955075-95975075 GCF_056783735.1 Eptatretus burgeri
AAAAGTCATATAAAAACAATGTGGAAGTTTATTGCCATTGATGCGGTCTTACACACCACCTTATTTAATACAGCTAAGTACTGCAAAACTGGAGGTTTGTGGAAACAGCAGCAAGGCAATTTGTGTTCTGCAGTCTTCAAGTACATAATGGACAAAGACACGGCTTTCAACTAAAACAGCACGGTTAGATTATACTCCCAAATAAGTAATATAATTTTTTTTTTAAACCTGGCAACCATTGTGTACACTCCGTGCATGACGCTTCATCCCCCAACTCATATCACGATACATAGATCCATTGTAGAGGGTCATTGTGCGGCATAGCGTGCATGAAGTTTAGTTTAGGGCAATGCACAATACCATTTGTAAAAAGTTTAGTCAGTTCTAAATATCCACAGTCTGGATATCTGGATAATGAACTGGATAATAATTATTTTTTTTAATAATGGATAATGAAAAAAAAGTCTGGATATCCCAAGCTTTGTAATAATAATAATGAACGAGGTGAACGTTCTACTAACGCAGAGGGGCCGATTGGAAGCGTAACCGCGTGTTAACGAGTTCAAATTGAAATAAAATAATGATTTAAAAGGTCGTATAAAAATATTCCTAGAAGTTTACCGCCATTTTAACCAGTCACCATCTTTGGCAACACATGATATTAATTAGTTGTGCCTGTTGTTTGTGTCTTTTATAACATCCTTAAAAACAGTATGTTTCCTGTTTGGAATGATTTTCAATTTTGTTTGACTGTCAGACGCAGTAAAAAAAAAATAATTATCTCACTTCTCTCTGCGCATGTGCGATCGGGATGAATTCAGAGCCAAAGTACTGTGAAACTTCGTTTTCCGATTTGTGGTCAAAGTAAAACATTTAATTGAAATCAAGGTGTTCCTCGATCATAAACTGACATTGGAAGAGGGAGTTTATTCCAAAGGCGGGGAAAAAGAGGAATGAAAGAGTGAAGGTGAGCAGTGATTCGTGATTTTGGTAGTTTTACCAGAGGGGGGTTGTTGGCGGACCTTGAGTGCCCTGCGGAAATGTGGTGGAGACAAATCACAGAGAGAGCGGGGGGGGGGGGCGAGGCTGGAGAGGAGACGATAGAAGACAGAAAGACCACCGACCAACCTGCGGTGATTGAGTGAGAGGCCCAAAGACTCAGCCTCATCGTGGGAGATGCCAATGATCCGAAATACCTTGGTTTCTGCAGAGTGAAGCCGAGAAAGGTGGGAGGCCGGAGCACCAGCCCAGAGGGGAGAGCAGTACTCCATCAGGCTGTGGACGAAAGCTTTGTAAGTGGTCAGGAGCTCAGGTGGGCCAAGGAAGGACTTTGCACGAGGGATGATTCCCAGTCGGCGACTGGCTTTGGAGGTGAGGTTTGAAATGTGGCTTTCCCAGGAAAGGTCATGGCAGATAGTGAGACCCAGAAGCTTGAAAGAAAGGACTTCTTCCAGAGGATTGTTGAGAAAGTGGATGGGGGGTTTTCTAATCCGAGCCCTGGGTGAGTTTCGAAGACACATAGTGAGAGTGTGAGATTTGTCCGAATTGAAAGACATGTTCCACGTGTTGGAGCAGTTTGTGATTTTACCCAGATCTGCAGAGAGCAAAGAAGCTGCTGCTTGCCGATCTGAGGGATGACCGATAGTACAGCAGAGGGTGGAGTCATCAGCAAAGAGATATAGAGGATTTTCAAGAGAGTCGGAGAGATCATTGATGAAAACTAGAAAAAGAACAGGGCCCAGAACGCTACCTTGAGGAACTCCAGTCTGGAAAGGAAGAGGGGATGAAAGAAGAAGAAGAAAAGAAGAAGAATCAAGAGCCGTGAGTGAGGAAGGAGAAGGGTAGCGTTTTTTTTGTTTTGTTTTTGTTTTTGATTTAAGATAAGAAATAGAGTGATTAGTTGGGAGGGATGGGGGACGTTAGGAAAGTGGGGAAGATAGAAATTGAAGGTAATGGGGAGAAAAAACAAAACACGATCGTACACCGAGGTTAACCGGTAGGCCTCAAGCCTCAAGGGTAGGCCTCAAGCATCTGGTAAGACAAAGTCGACAAAATAGCACGATTTTTGAAACAAAACTGAACTAGGAACACACAGTAACATGTAAGTGAGTGAATAAACAGTTAAAACGGGACAGATAACGACCGGAAACTTAACTTTGAGATCGTCAGCAGAGCCCCGAACGAGACCTGTCGACGCTCCAACCCCGGAATCGGAAGTCAAATTGTTGTGGAACGTCGGCCGAGGCTTTTACTGTTTTTGTCCTTACTCCTTCATTTTTTCATCTTTATTCCCTGTTTGAAATTGTTTTCTCCAAAACTGCTTGAGCCATTGACATGAATCTTTCAACAGAGGAGCGCGTAAACATGGATAATTAAGATTTAACAAAGTTACACGATGATTGGATGGGAATGCGGTCGGCGTTCCAAAAAAAGAGAAGAGTCTGTTTTCTGTCGGCATCTGTTGCAGGGTGTTTCACCCGTCAGGAATAAATGTCCTCGACGTCGCTTCACTCAGCCTCGGACGAATAATTTTTGTGGGATCGCTTTGGAGACCTGTTTGGTGTTGAGACATTAGCTTTCCCCTGATTATATTCCAGGCCCAGTTTAAAATCCTTCGTGATCCATCATTTGTTACCTCCGCCACTGAAGGTGAAGGAAGTTATGTTTTCGCCCCCTCTCTGTCCGTTTGTTTGTCTGTGTACACGATATCTCAAAAAGCTGTGGATGTATCCAGATGAAATTTGGTGGACAGGTTGGGTGTGTGACAAGGACGATTTCGGTGAACATCCGGATCCGAATCCGACTACTAGGATTTTAAAAAGTGATTCTTCACCATTGAGAGATCGGGCCAAAAACAATAGAGAGCATGATATCTCAAAAAGTTGTGGACGGATTTTGGATGAAACTTGGTGCACAGGTTGGGGGTGTGACCATGACTAATTGATTCGATTTTGGTGAAGATCCAAATGCGGATCTGGATATGAGAATTTTTTTTTTTTTTCAGTGATTCTTGACCAATGAGAGATAGGGCCAAAAACGATATACAGCGTGATATCTCAATATGTATTGAGCCCGATATGTTCTCATGGATCAGGCATTGCGTGGCGGAGGTATGCGCTCTACCGAGTGCCAAACGAGGTGGGAGTTAACTCTGTTTTCACGTCTTTTTCCTTTGTGTATTTTCCACTGTTCCCAAAAACAGCCGGAAAACACACCTGTACCTGAATTGTACTGTCACAACCTACTTACTCTATATGTCTTCCATTACTTTTCACAACTGGAACAATGATTCCCATCTTCTCGTGTTGTTGGCAGGGAAAGGATTTTAGCCCTGCTTCTTCCTGAACCTTCCAGACAAGGCTGGCGTTGGACTTGTGGTACAAGTATTTGTAAATTTTAACTCAACTGCTCTTTGTTTGGCAGACGCCGTGGGGTGGTTTATGTCCACCAATTAATGCCAGCAAACGGGAGTGCATTCTGGGAAATCTTCGAACTCAGCCTGAGAGTCAAGAAACTGCAATTCACCCAGTCAGCGACCTTGTACTAGCTCTGGAGGTGAAATCGTATGATAACATACCTGATACGTCCCAGCAATGGAGACGAAGTGTCGGTGGCAGGGAATAAGCTGCTCTGACTGCTCAAGGTGAACCAACACCAAATGAGTACATCGAATGTAAAAAGGTTGTGAATGAACAATGTCCCAAAGTTACTTCACTGTCCCGAGAGTTTCGGTAAAACTGCAAATGCTTTTTATTTATCCTTTTTAAAAAAATAAACTCCCACAAAAAAAAAGAACCTTGCAGGTTGTTACAATTATTGTACATTGCGATGTGGACAAAAATGATGTCAGGATTTTAACCACTTTCACAACAAACAGGGCGATTCCATCAGCTCAGCAGGGCTTAATGCCACCCCCTGGGGAGGAGAGAGGGGTCAGCGCAACTTTTGGAGCAAGGTCGGGGGCGCAGTGGGAAATTGGATTGAAGGATTCCGGAAAGAATGCGGCGCCTGGAGAGCGCAGCTCGGGGCCAGGGCTTTGCGTGCGAGGTGCTGATGGAGATAGGAGGGCAGAGGTGTATGGGGCCGCCTGTAAGCAGGGGTGCTGTGTCACGCAATGCAAGGCAGCTTACGGAGTTCGCTTCGCACGCACAGCGTTTCATTGGCACATGGGGTGAATTGGGCGGGGCATGGGTGTGGCAGAGGGCGTGGCATGGGTGTGGCAGAGGGCGTGGCATGTGCCTGTCAAACAAAACGGGTGATGCTTTTCAAACAGAGCAGATCAACTGTGATTGCTTACGATACGCTTTATAACAATAAGGTCAAAATAACAGTGTCGTATATCGGAACCCTTAGCGACTTCACTATCAGGATGGCATGCATCTTGAACTCATTAACACGCGATTAGGTTTCCGATGAGCCCTCTGCGTTGTTACGAAAAGGTTCACCTCGTTCATTATTGTTACAAACTTTGGGATATGTAGACTGTGGATCTTTAGAACTGACTGAACTTTCATACAAGCTGTATGGTGCATTTCCCAACACTAAACTTCACCCTCTACAACGGATCTAAGTATCGTGTTATGAGCCGGGAGATGAAGCATCATGCATGGAGCGCACACAATGGTTGCCATAGTTTCATTAACCTCCGCCATCTTCGAAGATGGATGGAAGTTACTGTTTTCACCCCTTTCTGTTTGTTTTTGTTTGTTTGTTTATTTGTTTGTTTGTGAACAGTATTACGGAAAAACTCCTCGACGGATTTTGACGAAACTTGGTGGGGGGGTTAGGTATGGTCCAAGGATCATGCCATTAAATTTTGGACTTGGCCCTCCCCCAAAAAATTTTGTTTGTTTGTTTGTTTGTTTGTGAACAGTATTACGGAAAAACTCCTCGACGGATTTCGACGAAACTTGTTGGGGGGGTTAGGTATGGTCCAAGGATCATGCCATTAAATTTTGGACTTGGCCCCCCCCCAAAAAATTTTCTTTACACCCCCCCCAAAAAATAGAGAATTTTTTTTTTTTGCATTTCTACATGTTTTTAAGTGATTTCCAACCCCCCCAAAAAAATTGTCATCCCCCCAAAAAAATTATTAGAATTTTTTTTTGCATTTCTACATGTTTTAAGTGATTTCCAACCCCCCAAAAAATTGTTACCCCCCAAAAAATTGTTCGAGAAATTTTTTTTTGCATTTCTACATATTTTAAGTGATTTCCAACCCCACCCCCAAAATTTTTTAACCCCCCGCAAAAAATAGGAAAAAATTTTTTTTTTGCATTTCTACATATTTTAAGTGATTTCCACCCCCCCACCCAAAAAAATTGTTACCCCCCCCCCAATAAAAATTGTTAGAGAATTTTTTTTTTCATTTCTACATGTTTTAAGTGATTTCCAACCCCCCCGAAAAAAATTGATACCCCCCGAAAAAAAAAATAGAGAAAATTTTTTTTTTTTGCATTTCTACATGTTTTAAGTGATTTCCAACCCTCCCCAAAAAAAATTGTTAGAGAAAACATTTTTTTTTTTGCATTTCTACATATTTTAAGTGATTTCCAACCCCCCCGAAAAAAATTGATACCCCCCCCAAAAAAATAGAGAATTTTATTTTTTTCATTTCTACATGTTTTAAGTGATTTCCAACCCTCCCCAAAAAAAATTCTTAGAGAAAAAATTTTTTTTTTTTTGCATTTCTACATATTTTAAGTGATTTCCAACCCCCCAAAAAAAATTGTTTGAGAAAATTTTTTTTTGCATTTTTACATGTTTTAAGTGATTTCCAACCCCCCCCCCCAAAAAAAATTACCCCCCACAAATTTTTTTTTTGCATTTCTGCATGTTTTAAGTGATTTCCAACCCACAAAAAAAATTGTTAGAGAAAAAAAATTTTTGCAACTTTTTTTTTCAACAAAATTTCGATTTTTTTTTTTTTGCATCTTTACATGTTTTAAGTGATTTCCAACCCCCCACCCCCCCCCCCCCCAAAAAAAAAATGGAGAAAAGAACTATAACTGTCAGCACTGTTGACATCATATTTAATGAATAAGATATAAGGTTCACTTGAGAGACCCAGCAGTATTGGCGGCGGAGGTTTTGCACTCTCCCGAGTGCTCCCCCTCTAGTTTGATTTGTTATTATTTATATAAAAGTATACTTTAACCGTGCTGTTTTCGTTTAAAGCCGTGTCTTCGTCCGTCTTTGTCTTTTTCCCCCCATTCAATAATCTTCAGTGGAACTGTTCAATGATCATTGGACGTAATATGTGAACCAACTTCTTGAGTACTTGTGAGTGATTTCCCTCGAGGCCACAATTGATAGACGATCCAGAACTTCCCCCTCCATTTTGTGTACATATTGTGGTAATGCATTGAATTTGGGAACATGATGCAGCAAAACATGTACATTGTGAACTACATCATTGCAAGTATATTTATTAATTCACTCCAAGCACACCGAATGATCAGTAGCTAAGTAAATGATGCGTCGATTCACCGAGCACCGCACCATCCTGTACTTCACTAGAGGTTGGTGTTTGGGTTCTTTCTTTTGTGGGATCCAGATTCCCATCTGATTGCTGTGGTGATCTTGTCCAGTCAGAATTTTAATGATTAATATTGTTGATGCATTTCTTTCTGCCCAACTTCCCAAGAATGTCAAACTTCCTGTCCCAGTCGTACACCTACGTCACCACATTGTATCTTCATTCTGCAATGGATTTCACTTGGATTCACACGCTCACTTCCCAAGAAACGGATGACAGAATGTTGCTCCTCCCTGGTGCATGCTTCTAAGGGAGCCGCCATCTTGGAATTGCTCTACTGACGTCATAAGCTCAATATTGCCAGATCTAAAACACGCAAAATGTGACTCTTAACCAGAGATATAACACATGTCATCTACAACTGCACACATTACATTCTCAAATTTATATCGCCATTTTAAGGTTACTTATTGACTGCCCCATAAATAAATAAATAAATAAATAAATACTGAAACAATGAAAAATTAAAAAAAGTTCAGTTTCTTGAATCATTGTGAGTATCTCGTTCTGTAAATCATTTGAATGCTCCTCCTATATACCGTACTGCAACGTACACGGGTCTTTAGCAAACCATGTACGCGCCGGGTGTAATTACCCAAGAATCACTGAGCGGTGTGATCGGCTGAATTGATCGCCATGGGCAAGGCCTCATTCCTGCCCGAAATCACCAATAGATGGCTAAGCGAGCAGGAATTCCTGCCGAGATGATGAATATGGCAGCTTCCTGCATTAATTTGCAAAAAATTTAAATAATAACAATAATAATAATAATAATGGTGACCCTTATACAAAAACAGTAATCCTTAATAAACACTAAAACAGAGGCACGGCACAGATGGAGGGAGCCTCAGTGCTACACCACATTTAACACACACTTGTGCTTTAGAAAGAACACCACCTCCTCTATGACCACAGAACCATAAGAAGAAAGGGTGATCAGGGATTGCGGGCGAGAGTGAAGCACAGGGAAGTACCTGGTGACGAAGAAAAAGACCCGTCTCAGGCTGGAAGATGAGGGCTGCCTTGTCCCCCTTCATTCCTCAGTCCTTGATACTTGTGCCAATCATGTCGCCCCAAAGGAGCTTGTCGGCAATAGTTTCAGTGCACTCAGTTCCCTGCAGCTCTTGTCCAGGGCTCTGAGGGTCATCGAGGCTGGAGGGCACCTTACTCCGACCAACAATAGCCCTGGAGCTGTACGGAACAGAGGCACACTCAGCCTCGACTTAAAGGACCCACTCTACAAACTCCCACTCAGACTTTCCGTACAACTGTAACTCTGAACTCTGAGGCCTCAACTAACTCTCTCTCTCAGACTTTCCGTTCGACCATTACACTGAGCGCTTCGATCTCAACGCTCATACATCTCTCAACTGCCCTGCCTCTTAAAGATTGTAGGGCAAGTCATGCCATCCAGAATCGCACTCCCTTGACTTCTAGCGCTAAGCGTCTCCTGCGACAATGAGTTGGACTCCCAAGGTGACGCAAAACCACGGGGAATGACAATCAAAAATAGAGGTGGGATGAAGGGCAAACACATAAATTTTAAAAAGGCTCTTTTGACTAAACAGTTGTACCGGCTCCACCTATTGGGCCTGAGCACAGCATAGCTACAGCATCCTACATATCTCCGTAAGATTGCATTGCAGCCGATACCAGGAAGATAATTTGATTTTCAATTTTTATAGTCCGGTCTACCCCAGGAGGAACATTGGTGTGTAAATATGGACTGGAATGAACAGCTTATCATAGCGTTTCATACAATAAAATTATTGTAACCACAAACTATTCCGTCAATTCTGTCTAATGTATGATTACTTTTTTTTAAACAGTCGCTACTGTTGTTTAATACAAGGCTGAAAGTAACTTAGAGGAAACCTGATGTCCTTGAGGCATTCTATCCTTCGAGCACTCCCCAAAAAACAAACAGTTCCGAGCCGACTAGACTTCCTAGGCCTCTAGGTAGGCCGCTAGCAAGGCCGCAATGATCTTTAGCTAATAAAGGTGCTTAAATGAGTCTGTATGCATGAATGACGTATCCCATTGCCTGTCTGATTTTTTCGAGCCATCAGATTCTACGTGAACTGTATATGGATTGTTTATAACTTATATGTTGGAGCCTCATATTTGATTTCTCCCGGCCAAGGCTTCAAGCGTCACGCGCAATATATTGCTCCTGACACCTTTATGGCGCAATTGTGACCTTTATTCGGTGCATAACCCCATTCATAACGCTCACTCGCATTGTTTAATACTCGCCTGAGGGAAATTTGGGGAGAGTTGGATGCACTTACATATGGGCAGTGGTGTAGAGGATAAGAGTCGCTGGTCCGCACACCTACCGGAAGTAAAAAAAAACAAAACATTCTAACCACTTATCCAGTTCCTTCAAGTCATGTCCGACTTCTAGTGACAGCTCCTGTTCAGATTTCGACAAACATCGCGATGCTGCACTGCTTCCCGAGACAGCTTGGTTGCAGCCTTCACTCCATCCATCCGGCACATACAAGGTCTACCTCTTCCCTCAACCCAAGACAGCATTGTTGCAGCCTTCACTCCATCCATCCGGCACATACAAGGTCTACCTCTTCCCTCAACCTGAGACAGCTTGGTTGCAGCACTTCACTCCATCCATCCGGCACATACAAGGTCTACCTCTTCCCTCAACCTGAGACAGCTTGGTTGGAGCACTTCACTCCATCCATCCGGCACATACAAGGTCTACCTCTTCCCTCAACTCGAGACAGCTTGGTTGCAGCACTTCACTCCATCCATCTGGCACATACAAGGTCCACCTCTTCCCTCAACCTGAGCCAGCATGGTTGCAGCCTTCACTCCATCCATCCAGCACATACAAGGTCCACCTCTTCCCTCAACCCGAGACAGCTTGGTTGCAGCCTTCACTCCATCCAATCGGCACATACAAGGTCTACCTCTTCCCTCAACCCGAGACAGCTTGGTTGCAGCCTTCACTCCATCCAATCGGCACATACAAGGTCTACCTCTTCCCTCAACCGAAGACAGCTTGGTAGCAGCCTTCACTCCATCCATCCAGCACATACAAGGTCCACCTCTTCCCTCAACCCGAGACAGCTTGGTAGCAGCCTTCACTCCATCCATCCGGCACATACAAGGTCTACCTCTTCCCTCAACCCAAGACAGCATTGTTGCAGCCTTCACTCCATCCATCCGGCACATACAAGGTCTACCTCTTCCCTCAACCTGAGACAGCTTGGTTGCAGCACTTCACTCCATCCATCCGGCACATACAAGGTCTACCTCTTCCCTCAACCTGAGACAGCTTGGTTGGAGCACTTCACTCCATCCATCCGGCACATACAAGGTCTACCTCTTCCCTCAACTCGAGACAGCTTGGTTGCAGCACTTCACTCCATCCATCTGGCACATACAAGGTCCACCTCTTCCCTCAACCTGAGCCAGCATGGTTGCAGCCTTCACTCCATCCATCCAGCACATACAAGGTCCACCTCTTCCCTCAACCCGAGACAGCTTGGTTGCAGCCTTCACTCCATCCAATCGGCACATACAAGGTCTACCTCTTCCCTCAACCCGAGACAGCTTGGTTGCAGCCTTCACTCCATCCAATCGGCACATACAAGGTCTACCTCTTCCCTCAACCGAAGACAGCTTGATTGCAGCCTTCACTCCATCCATCCGGCACATACAAGGTCCACCTCTTCCCTCAACCCGAGACAGCTTGGTTGCAGCCTTCACTCCATCCATCCAGCACATACAAGGTCCACCTCTTCCCTCAACCGAAGACAGCTTGGTAGCAGCCTTCACTCCATCCATCCGGCACATACAAGGTCCACCTCTTCCCTCAACCCGAGACAGCTTGGTAGCAGCCTTCACTCCATCCATCCAGCACATACAAGGTCTACCTCTTCCCTCAACCGAAGACAGCTTGATTGCAGCCTTCACTCCATCCATCCAGCACATACAAGGTCCACCTCTTCCCTCAACCCGAGCCAGCTTGGTTGCAGCCTTCACTCCATCCATCCAGCACATACAAGGTCCACCTCTTCCCTCAACCCGAGCCAGCTTGGTTGCAGCCTTCACTCCATCCATCCAGCACATACAAGGTCTACCTCTTCCTCAACCCGAGACAGCATGGTTGACTTCTGCAGATTTTCATGTTCTGCATCCATGATGCGTCCAACCAAAGCATGACAGTTTCTGTTTTAACATCAGCACTTCTAATGTACTGGACATACATGGTGGTCCAACTTCGTCACTCTCTGATTTGATTGTTTGTTCTTGTTTCAATCCATGGAATTTTCACATTAAATCTCCAAAACCACATTTAAAATTCCTCAATCTTCTTCCTTTCTTTCCTTTTCACTGTTCATCACTCATCCGTACATTGCAACTGGAAATACCAGGGCATTCACCATCCTCCTCTTGGTTTGTTTTGTCACATCTTTATCTTTCCAGATCATTATCAATCCTGACGTTGCTGTTCTTCTCCCCAACATGAACCGTCTATTCATTTATCCACGACATTCTCCACTCTCTTCAATCTGAGAACCCACAAAGATGAAAGCCTCCACTATTTCCACGTGATCGTCTCCCAATCTGAACATGTCCATCTTGTCAGTTGACAATATTTTAATATTTTTTTTGAGATTTAAATGAAGATCAGCTTTTCCACTTTCTTTCTTCTCTCCGTCTGCAGCAGTTTCATCGAGTCCTCTTTACTTTTTGCCACCATAGTGGTATCCTCAGCATACTTTAGACCAGGGGTTCTTCACCGGGGGTATCCATACCCCTTGGGGGGTATGGGAACGAAATGCTGGGGGTATGAGACTCGATCTCTGAATATTTGTATATATTTGATTTATTAATTTATAGCTGGTTAGATTGTTAGATTATAACTAGCACTGTTATTCAATATTCACTGTTATTCAATGTTTGTATATTTGTAATTTCTCGGTTATTTATTTATTTATTTGTAAATATATATGATAAATGCTTATGATTGTCTTTCATGATGTATTCCGAGCAATCCATATGTAAAATAAATTCAAGCTATTGACATCTTTGGAATTCATACTGTCAACTAATAGGACTGGTGATGATGATGATTTTGACAGTGAAGCGAAGGGGGTATGGGACCATGTTGGGCAATCGATTGGGGGCCTGGAATCATCAAAAGGTTAAGAACCCCTTGCTTTAGACTGTTGATACATCTTCCTCCAATCCTGACTCCAGTGTGGATGTCATGCAAGTTAGATTTTTCATCAAAATTATGAAAACCACAAATTAATCGGTCAATTCCATCCGATGATAATGGCATCATGATAATATTAACATGGGGGCTGGCAGGATGGCGTTGAAGTACAACCGTCCACCCCCAAGCTCTTTGTAGCCTGGGTTGGAATCCTGACCCAGCGAAAAACTGTCATCCCGGTGATTCACAGGCAGGGTGCTGTTTCAATGTGTGTGTGTCGTCTCAAGGATGGACGTTAAACTGGATGTCCATTCTGCCCAAGGCTCAATCAATCACCCAAGGCTCATAGACTTCCTCTCCTGTCGCAGTCAACGTGTGGCCCTAAATGGAGTTCTTTCATCCCCTCTTCCTGTCCAGGCTGGAGTTCCTCGATGTAGCGTTCTGGGCCCTGTTCTTTTTCTGGTTTTCATCAATGATCTCTCTGGACTCTCTGGAAAATCCTCTTTATCTCTTTGCTGATGACTCCATCCCCTGTCGTACCATCTGTCATCCCTCAGACCGAGAAGCAGCAGGTTCCTCGCTCTCTGCAGATCTGGGTAAAATCACAAACTGGTCCAACATGTGGAACATGTCTTTCAATCCAGACAAATCTCACACTTTCACCGTGTTTCTCTGAAAGGACCGTTTACAAAACCCCTCCATCCACTTTCTCAACAATCCTCGTGAAGAAGTCCTTTCATTCAAGCTTCTGAGTCTCACTATCTGCCATGACCTTTCCTGGGAAAGTCACATTTCAAACCTCACCTCCAAAGCCAGTCACCGACTGGGAATCCTCCGTCGTGCAAAGTCCTTCCTCGGCCCACCTGAGCTCCTGACCACTTACAAAGCTTTTGTTGGCAGCCTGATGGAGTACTGCTCTCCCCTCTGGGCTGGTGCTCCTGCCTCCCACTTTTCTCGGCTTCACGCTGTAGAAACCAAGGCATTTCGGATCATTGGTATCTCCCACGATGAGGCTGAGTCTTTGGGCCTCTCACTCAATCACCGCAGGCTGGTCAGTGGTCTTTCTGTTTTCTCCCGTCTCCTCTCCAGCCTTGCCCCCCCTGCTCTCTCTCTCTCTCTGCGATTTGTCCCCACCACATTTCCGCAGGGCGCTCAAGGTCCGCCAACAACCCCCTTCTGGTAAAACTACCAAAATCACGAATCACTGCTCACCTTCACTCTTTCATTCCTCTTTTTTCCTGCCTTTGGAATAAACTCCCTCACTCTATTCATTCCCATTCTTCCCTCCAGGCCTTCAAAACAGCTGTTTACCACCACCTCTTATCATCCCCCATCCAAGTCCTCGATCTTTTCTACCCCCGATAATCCACCCAAGCGCACCTCCTTCAAATTCCCTGCTTTCCTTCCTGAAAGTCCCTGTAATGTCCATCTTCTCGTCCCCATGTTCCCCGTCCCATCCCTCTCCCTTCCACAGATCTCCAAATGTCTCTGTTCCCCACTATTTTGTGCTCCCTCCCCTCCTGTCTCATGCCCCCCTCATCCCCCCCCCCCCTTGCAAGGCTCTCATACGAGCCTTGATAATGTTTTCAAAAATAAATTAATTAATTAATACCAGGTGGGGTTGACTGCATGGTATCTTTCTGAGGTTGCCAAAATGAGGGCCAGATTGCTGGTATCCTGTTTCGGAGTGGTGACCTGTCCAGGATTGTGTCCAATAGCCAAGGAGACAGCTTCGACAGCACCAATGCTCTCTGTACAGAATGTGGTCCGAATGGATGGAATCAGGGGTGGATCCGGGAGGGGGAAGGGGGGGGTCATTTGAATATTTATTTTCAAGTGTATTAGAGCATTCTTTGGCTAAATGCATTCAGAATGTTTTTAAAAGTGTTTTTTTTTTTGTGAAAAGTCTCACCTTGTTCTGCTCAGTGAAATTATATCTTTCAGAGCAATGTAATTTTTTTGCACCCCCCCCCCTGCCTCCCACCAACCTAAAATCATACATTTCTCCATTTACCCACAACCTCCACTGCCCTCACCCGCCCCTTACTTGGCTCTTGGAGTCCCATTGTGCTGAAGCAATGGATTGCGTGAGAGATGCAAGTAAAGAGCCCTGGGCTGTCCCCCTCCATCCGGCAATAAAACGGTTTCTGGAGAACCTGAGCACAAAGGTCATGAACTGAGCATTGCATTCCTTTATTGCATTGCTCCGAGGATTTATCCCATCCTCTGCACACAAACGAGCAACCCCGCAAAAATACTTATCTTTTTTTTTTTAAAGGATCATGGTGTGTACACTCACCGAGAAAATGGTGAGCGGTACTGTCCCAATGAGTGACTTCCATGTGCAAACGTAGAGCATCATCCGCTCCTTTTAGTTATTACTTTAGGTAAATCGTGCCTGAGTTACATGTGGAGTTGTTGCATACCCAGAAGAGTAAGATAGGAACAGCCTCAAGTAGGCAGTTCCACAGATGAGAGAAGTGAGGAACAAAAAGGTTGAGGTGTGGCAGCTAGCCTGGATTTTGGGAGTTTAACCATGAATAAGTTACTGGTAGAACGTGTGCATCTTGGAGTTGCTGGGGAGGATTGGAATGTTGAGAGAGCAGAGGTAGCTGGACTGGAGGATGGTTTATAATGAGAAACAGAGAGGCCACCAACTTGCCTGTGATGTGAGAGTGCCAGAACCTGTTTCAGCCTCATCGTGGGAGATTTACAATAATGCTGAGAGCTTTTGTTTCCACATAATCTCGGACAGGCAGATGTGATGCTGGGGCACCACCCCGAAGGGGAGGGTAGTACTCCATTGAGTTACATCCAAAAGCCTTGTAGGCTCTGCATAGTTCTTATTTTTCAAGGAAAGACTTGGAACGATGCTGGATGACTGCGACTGGATTTGGAGGCCAGCAATTTGCTTCATGATCAGCCGAGGTATGGTCATGGGTGTGACGGTGAGGCCTAGAAGTTCAAAAGATTTAACCTTTTCAGTGGCTGATCAAGGAAATGGAAAGGTGGGTTCGTTTGATGACCCTTCCAGAATGACACTGTGAGATTTACCAGGATTGAAAAACATGTTCCATTTTTCAGACCAGAATCAAACCACTTCCACATCAGCAGAGAGTGATGCAGCTGCTGTACGCCTGTCAGTGGGATGCGGTACTGCACGACACAATGTGAAGTCAGATGGAAAAAGAAGAGAGCGTTTTCCAAAGCGAGAGAGGCTGTTTACATAGATGAGTAACAAGACTGCACCTAAATGGGGGGGAGAGGGTCCCATTGATAGCAACACATTGACTGTGGAAGTGGAGGAAGTCAGAAATCCAGGAATGAATGGGGTCTTGAATGCCACAGGTAACAAGCTCAGAAAGCAAAACAAGATGCCAGTTTGTATTGCATGCCGAAGATACAGGATGTCCATGTCGACTGTCCTGACGTCCACATTGAGGTTTAGGACCTCCAACCATTTCTGAGAAAGGAGTAGCAGTGTGTCCAGAGTTTAGTGACCAGGACAGAATCAAAACTGATGACCAATTTCACTCAAGTTGTATTAAATTACCAGGACAGAGTATTAGTCACATTAATTGAATTAACAATTTAAAGAATTTGGAAGGTGGGTAGAAAAGAATATACGCGTAGCTCATCATAATAATGTGAAAATTATAATGATGTTCAGCTCATCATAACGAGAAGCAAGAGGAGTGGCCAGGGAGGTCATGTTATTATCCTTATGATTAATGACTAACTAGCAAATACAGCCCGTCACTTCGCTGACGGGGGTATGAAGAGGGGGGGATTGAGAGAGGAGGGAGGGGAGGGAGAGAGAGGAAGAAAGGAGAGAGGGAGGGGAGAGAGAGGAGGCAGGAGGGAGGGGAAGCTAGGAAAGGGGGAAGAGCGAGGAAGGGGAGGGAGGTGGGGAGAGCTATGACTTTTCAAACAATGCTATACTGCAGGAGGGAGGGTGCGAGGAGGGGGTGAGAGAGAGAAAAAGAGGGAGGAATATGAAAAAAATAAGAGAGAAAGGTGAGGGGTGGAGGTGGGGTTAATAGAGAGAATGATATGTTATGCTTAATGACCGAACACACACACAAAAACAAACTCATGTCAGAACAGCTGTACACACAACAACACGACAGAGTTTATAATGTAATCCGCTGGAACATCTGCAAAACGTTTGATATCCCATTTCCAGAAAATTTGTGGGAAATGAACCAAAAGTAATCACTGAAAACATGGAAGTACCTACTGCTCACGTATGACCTCGTGATTCCATCGAGCGTGAACATCGAAAACAAAGCGTTGTGACCAGATATCGCACTTAAGTAGAAAAAAGCAAAGAAGGCATTGCTGATTGAGGTGTTAATACTGGTGATTTTGAACTAAACGAAGCAGAAATCAAGAAAATGACCAAAGACCATGACCTCAAGAATGAAGTGAGAAGATCTAAGAAGATGAAGAATGCCAAAGTTGTACCAATGATGGTGGACCGACAGGAATGATGACAAAAAAACCTCATGGAGATATTAAACATAGGGGCATTGCCCCTGGGTGCTCACCTGGTAGTGGCTGGATAAGATAATCAGGCAACCACTGGTAGGCATGGATGACCCACAAAATATGTCATGGAGAAGAAAGTAAATACCTCTGGATTTTTTTTAATGCCATGAATAAACCTTGGTACATCACGGGTGATAAAGATGTGGTCACGTTTCATCGAAATTGTGTGTGTGGTTTCAGAACAGAAAGCAAATACATATTTTGGGGGGCAACCCCCCTTAAATCTCCTTTGAGCCCGATTTTTCTAATGTCATGAACAAACTTTGGTACATCAAGGGTGATGAAGGTTGCAAGGAAGATTCATCGGAATTGTGTGTATCGTTTCTGAGAAGAAAGCAAATACCTCTTTGCGAGGGCAACCTACTCCCCCCACCTCCTACCCCCTCACCTCCTTAAACTCCCTCTATAGACCCCTTCAGATATTCTTTCTTTTAATGCCATCATGGGTGATGAAGGTTGTGGTCAAATTTCATTGAAATCGTGTGTGTAGTTTCTGAGAAGTTGCAAGTATTTGTGGACGGACAGAATGACGGACGGATGACGTGCCATCCCATAAGCTCCCCAGAACTACTTTACAGGTGAGCTAAAAACCATCCCTGGGAATTTTATTACAAACGAACTCCAGTTGGAAGCTGTCCGGGGCTCAGTAACGATCCTGAAGAGAACCCTCGACACAAAACTTTGAGAACAGAAAACTCCACAGCTTGGTCCATGAATCGGGACCCCTAACTGAAATGAAGGGGGATACTTTGAGCCCACCCTGGGAGGACTCCATTCCACATTCTGAAACCTACATATGTCGATACCAATCAACGATTGACACAAACACACACACACACACACACACACACACACACACACACACACACACACACACACACACACACACACACACACACACACACACACTGACATTTATTAGTGACTAATAATATAATATAACAGAGTACCTGCCTTATGGGCGATCTTGTTCCAAGCATACAACACGTTCTTCTGAAACATTGCTTTATTTTATTTGGGCGGTGTATAGGCAATAGATGGCTGCCTCAATTGCTCCTGGAAAATAAAAATTACAGAAAGTGACAAGATGGGTGAGGAAACATATACTCTTTATCTTAAAACTTCATGGAATCAAACACAACTTTCACATTCACAACTTCAGGGAGTCCTCATTAATCCCTCAAAGTTTCAGCCGCCTCGGTTAAATCCTCTCCGAGTAGATAATATATACAGTACATATAACATACCTTAATTATATATATATATATATATATATATATATATATATATATATATATATATATATATATATATATATATATATATATATATATATACACCTTGACTTGCAGAGCCTACTCGTCGCTTCACTTGCAGACCAATTAGTGGTCATGTTTGCGAAAAAAAAAATTTGGGCAAGAAGGAGAAGGAAAGGAAAACAACTTGACCCCCCTGCATGGAACTCCCTGCATGGAGTTCTTTAAACCCCTCCCCGTCCTCATGTCCCGCTCTCTCCTTTTGCTCCCTATTCGTCCTGATGTCCCTTCCCACTAGAAATGTCTTGCACATGATGACAGGCTTTGACAGGCCCCTCTGGTTTTTTTTGTTTTTTTGGGGGGGGGGGAGTGAAGGGGGATAAATTTACCTGTGCAAAGAGTGCTTTAACCTCAGTTTTTTCCAGATAAAAACGGAAATTGTAATACCCTCTGCCACCACCACAAGGTGGTGGCGCAACACGGTGCACATTTATATAGAGAACTTACACCCTTCCCCTGCCCCCCCCCACCAGCCCCCCTCCTGCGTGAGGCCATGGCCACGTAGCCAATGTTACCCCTCCGAAACAAAGTTGTATTTGCAACCCGAGTTTGGAGTTTGTAACTTAAAATATGTGGCTGTGCAAAAGGGACAAAGCCACAGGGAAAGTGACAATGGCGTGTATGTGTGTGTGTATATATATATATATATATATATATATATATATATATATATATATATATATATATATATATATATATATATATATATATATATATATATATATATATATGTATATACATGTGTACAAAAGAGTTCATTTGCAATTAAGTGAACTCGCAGAGTACCCGCCCGATGGACAATCTTGCTCCAAGCATGCAACACGCTCTTCTAACGCATACCTTTATTTGGGCAGTGTATAGGCAACTGACAGCTTTGTGTAGGCAAAAAAAACCAAAACCATGAAGTTATGCAAAGCAAAAACATACCTACTGCTTATTATTCAAAACACCTCACTGTACTGGAAAATGTGGGGACAGGAATACTGTACTGTAAATGGTGGAGACGTGTAGTACCCTCTCCCACCTGGACGGGGCGCTACAGATACACATTTACACATTTACGTAGAGAATTTGTCCCTCCCCCTCCCCCCAAGACCACCGGCAAATATAAAAACACCCCTATACATTAATTGGGGTCATGCTGATCCTATGTTGCAAGTCTGGATGGAATTGGCCCACAACTGTAAGAGTAGCGTGACAAACAAATAAACACACAAACACCGGTCTGTGAATTATACTGAGGACAAGGGACGTGATTGTGAATTGAATGTTACATCTTTATTTACTTTCAACGTTGTTCTTAACAAACGGGAACAGGAACAACGCAGGCATGATAGGCCAAATGGCCTTCTCATGTGCCAAAGTTCCCTGTGTATCTTTGTGTGATGTTAAGAACAGGAAGAAATGGGGAGGGGAGGACAGAGAGTTGCAGGTGAGGGTGCATGGAGTTGCAAGAGGGAGATTGAGACATTGGAAAGGCGGGGGTGGGGGGATAGACGGGGTTGGAAGGGAAATTGAGTACTTGGGGTTTGGGGCAGTTGAGGACTTGAAGAAGAAAGGTGGATGGGATGACAGAGTTGGCTTGGGGGAGGGAGGGCAGAGAGGGGACAAAGTTGGTATCGAGGAGTTTGAATATTTGAAGGAGGGGAGCACAGAGTTTCCGTAAGGTGGGAGGGGGGTTTAGGACATGGAATTGTGTGTGGGTGTGGGAGGGGTTAGGGACTTCGTCACATTTTTGGGTCTTTTTGGTATTTGGGTTATTTTTGGTATTCTGGGTCTTTTTGGTCTTTGGGGTGTTTGGGGTATTCAGGGTCTTTTGGGTCTTCTAGGTGCTGGAAGTATTTTGGGTCTTTTATGTTTTGGGGGTATTTGGGGTATTTTAGGTCTTTTGGGTCATCAGGGTCATTGGAGTCTTTTGAGTCTTCGAAGTCTTTTGGGTCTTTAGGGTCTTTTGGGGTCCTCTGGGTCATCGGGGTCGTTTGGGTCTTTTGAGTCCTCTGGGCACTTTAGGTTAAGTATTTCAGGTTACAATTGTGGGTGACGTCAGGTCAGCTGTCCAACCAATGGGTGAAAAACGGATACACATACATACATACATACATACATGCATACATATATATATATATATATATATATATATATATATATATATACATACATACATACATATATACATACATATATATATATATATATATATATATATATATATATATATATATATACATACATACATGCATAGATACATACATATATACATATATACATACATACATACATATATACATATATACATACATACATATATACATATATACATACATACATACATACATACATACATACATATATACATATATACATACATACATATATACATGCATAGATATATACATATATACATACA
>NC_140969.1:95980075-96042575 GCF_056783735.1 Eptatretus burgeri
TACACATTTGTTTACATCCCGCAGGTCTTACCCGAGAGAGCGGGTAGGGACGAGGTTTTTCTCGCTGCACAAGCTTTCTGACTTGAGCCCGGAGGGGAACTTCAAGCCCAAAGAGGGTTACGTGCAAATGCAAGAGTTTGAGATGTTTTTGCTTGGGGGGCTTCCGCTATTATCGTCGTTATAATCATAATTCAGCATTGGTGTGGCTTTTTTGACAAGTTGCCTCCCCATTGTACTCAAGGTTAATGATCGGGGTTGCACAATGTTTGCGTGATAAATCATCACTGGGCGGCTCTTTCATTCTGTCCAGGTATGATGGAATGGTGCACAGGTAGCACACTTACCTTTGAACCGTTCCCTGGATTCCCATTCCAGAGCAGAAACTGTTGCATTGGTGCTTCACTGTAACTGTAACACTAACTATAGTGACCCAACGATGAACTGGTGAAAAGCAATATAAAGCAGTGATTTTTTATTTATTTTTTTTATATATAAATATTTTTGTAAATCAGTATTCTCTTTAAGGCACAAACATTCTCAAAATTCCATCCCAAAAAGATAGTTTGTCATCAATTACAATTTCCTGATCTTCTCTACTTTATTTTAATCTAACTCATGGACCCTCATATCTGTTTCTCACCTTCACCAACGACCCTGGTATTGGCCTAATGGTTAGGGTGGCTGGCTTAAGGTCTTAGGGTATTGAGTTAAAGCCCCTGCCATCCTTTCGAGGTCGGTGAAATGAGTACCAGCTTACTGGTAACGGGGGACATTGCATCAGTGGAACAGCGACACCCCGAGAAAATGATGCGGCCAAGCAGCCACAGGCTCCTTACGAATGAATTTCAAAAACTTCCACCATTGAAGGTGAACGTAAAGGTTGTGGACAAAAAATGGAAACACCTGGGCACATAAGCAAAATTTTGGGAGGGGTGGGAGTGGTTTAAAGGGTGTAGAAAAGATCATGGCTTTGGACGGTGGATGACCTGAGATGGTAGTGAACAGCTGTCTTGAAGACTGGGAGGGAAGAATGAGATTGAAGAGAATGTGGAAGGTGGTTCCACAGATGGGAAAAGAGAAATAAATGAGTGGAGGTGAACAGTGGTTCTGGATTTACGCAGTTTTATGAGGAGGGGATTGCTGGTGGGCCGCGTGGGTCCTGCAGATACTAGGGGGAGGACAGAGCACGGAGAGGGCAGAGGGTGTAAGACCAGAAATGAGAAAAAGACAGAGACCACCAACTTGTCGGCGATGGCGAAGTGATAGGCCCATGGACTCAGCTTCATCGTGAGAGATTCCAATGATCTTGAAAGCCTTGATTTCCATGGTGTCAAGCTGAGCAAGATGTGAAGCAAGGGAGACAGCCCCAAGGGGAGAACTGTAATCCATCACGCTGCGGATGAAAGCCTTGTAGGTGGATCGGATCTCAGGTGCACCAAGGAACGACTTTGCACTACATATGATGCCCAGTCGTCTGGCTTTGGAGGCCAACTTTGAAATGTGGCTTGCCCCAGAGAGATCATGGCTGGGAGTGAGGCCTAACAGTTTGAGTGACTGAACCTCTTTGAGACGGTTGTTGAGAAAGTAGATGGGAGGGTTTGCAGTACGGTCCTTTTGGAGAGAGAGAGGTGTGTGGGATTTCTCAGGCTTGAAAGACATGTTCCAAGTGTTTGACCAGTTTATGATTTGGTTAAGGATTGAGGAGAGGGAAGATGCTGCTGCCCATCAGAAGAATGAGGGATGGCACGGCAGAGAGTGACATCCCTCATCAGCAAAGAGTTAAAGAGGATTTTACAGAGAGTCATTGATGAAGATTAGCAATAAGATGGGGCCGAGAGCACTGCCTTGGGGTACTCCAGCCTTGACAGCAAGATGAGAATTAAGGGTTCCGTTGAGATTCACATGTTGACTACGAGAGTGGATTCTGTGGCCATATAGTTTGGAGAGCAAGGCAGGATGCCAGACTGTATCAAAAGTTCGAGATATTATGTCCAGAGAGATGGCCCTGATCTCATGACTGATATCGAGGTGCTCCATCCATTGTTTGGAGAGTGGAAGTAGTATGTCCAAGGTAGATTGTTCATATCTTGTGTATTGTGTGCTCATTGCCACATCCTTTGCATAACGATTTGGTTATTTTGATGGTTTGGGTTTATCTCGGCTGGTTTAGGCCTTCCTGATCTTATCCCCCAGACTCGCACACCCGTTCATCCTGCTTCCCCTCATCATCCCTCACCATTCCCATTCCCACCCTCATTCGAACTTCTTCCTTACATCTTCAATATAAAACAACAAACAAACAAAAGAGTCCTGTTATCTCGTGTTTTGATGATTCATTTGGTTCTTTGTTTGCCACGTATTGTGCACACCTGCTTCCTCATTCCTCAAAATTTGCTAAATTTTGTCTTTTATTTGACTTTTCACTCCGTCTGAAAACCATTCTCTCGCACCCTTCTTACTTCTCAAAACGATCACAAATAAAGGATAAAAAGTCTTTTTCATTATTTCAAATTCTGAACTCATTCCTTAAGTAATTTTAGTCCCAAACTTATTTCTTTCCTCATTTCCCCCGTTGCTTCTTTCTCCACTCTCCCTCCCTCCTTAAACTCAAATCCATTTAAATTACTTTTATCATGTTTAATCTTCCTGCACTCTCATTTCCAGATGTCATTCTCCCACACTGCTTCCTCTTCATTCCTTCCCTCCTGTGTCATTCCTGGATCGCTTGTGGACTTGCGCCCCATCTCCCATCACGTTCATACAGCGCCGCCGTCTTCCTTGGTGCCCTTAAATCACCCTTCCCGGACATCCAAATCCTGATGTCAGTCTTCATCATTCTTCCCTTGAAATTATCAATTCAATCCCCTTTCCCCATCACTTATCCACATTCCCACACACTTCTCTGTCTGCGTCCTTCCCTGTTCCTTACCGCATCTGAGGCCTGAGCTCCAATCTGACCGATCTCTCAATCCAGGCCCATCTCTATAAACCTGACATAATCTGCTCAACAGAATCCTTACTTCCACAGGATGTCCCTGATTCCTCCATGTCTTTCCCTGGTTGTCTTCTCTGGCTTCACAAGACCCTGTCCTGGTGACAGAGTTGCAGGTTACATCAAAAACTCCCTTTCTCACTGTCCATGTGCTGCTCTCAACTCTCCAACCCCCCTAGAACTACCTTTGGGAGGAAGGATTCATAAAAAAAAAAATAGAGGACCTGTGCATTGATTTGTGTGCTGCTGGATTGTTGTGTACATTCTGTGGTCGTAGGGTAAGAAACAGTGAGGTCTTTCTGAATAATAAATAGGTGTGTGTGTGTGTGTGTGTGTGTGTGTGTGTGTGTGTGTGTGTGTGTGTGTGTGTGTGTGTGTGTGTGTGTGTGTGTGTGTGTGTGTGTGTGTGTGTGTGTGTGTGTGTGTGTGTGTGTGTGTCTGTGTGTGCACGCTTCTGTTAGTGTGCATAGTTTCTTCTCCTTCATTCCTCCTTTCTTTGTATCTGTTTACTGAAGGGGTGAATCTTGCAAATCGTTTTTGTAAGGTTCACCTAGCTGTGCCCGGATGGGTTTGAGGGGAGAGGCCAAGCAGCCAAAACACTAACCCTGTCCAGTTTCCTCCTTATGACTCCATATTTGTCTATTTGAGTTCCTCCTGAAACTGCAATGCTGTATCTGGTCACTTATTCTATTTGTATGGCTGTGCTTTCCACCTCCCATACCTCCTCTTGTTGGTCTGTGTGCTGTACCATGCTCAGAACAGTGACAACTCCATTTACATCCATATATATATATATATATATATATATATATATATATATATATATATCTATCTATCTATCTATCTATCTATCTATCTATCTATCTCTCTCTCTCTCTCTCTCTCTCGCTCTCTCTCTCTCTCTCTCTCTCTCTCTCTCTCTCTCTCTCTCTCTCTCTCTCTCTCTCTCTCTCTCTCTCTCTCTCTCTCTCTCTCTCTCTCTCTCTCTCTCTCTCTCTCTCTCTCTCTCTCTCTCTCTCTCTCTCTCTCTCTCTCTCTCTCTCTCTCTCTCTCTCTCTCTCTCTCTCTCTCTCTCTCTCTCTCTCTCTCTCTCTCTCTCTCTCTCTCTCTCTCTCTCTCTCCATGGACCAACTTATAATCAACTATCCTTCATAAGTGGTGATTTCAACCGTCATCATGCGAATTGGCTGGGCTGGTACCTCTTCAACCAGCCACAGCACTGAAGTCTGGAGTGAAGTATTTAAATGCGATTCCATGGGCTTGACCCAATCTATAGACTTTCCAACCAATAAATCTGCCAATTATAAATCTTTCCAATGCCAGGGAGCTCAAGGTAAAACAAACAGGGGTTTCGGTTGTAATTATAGGGCGATGAAATTATAAATCAAAAAGAGGTAGTTGGAACACTGTATAGGAATTTAGTGAGAGAGGGTTGAGCGCAAGGCGACTAGATTGATTCCCGGCCTAGCTTGACTCAGCTATGTTCTGTGTTGTAGCTCTTCCACGACCCTAGTCTATTTGACTGGTTGCAGTCCAGCGTAGGATGAAGGCATCCTTCAAATCACATCAGGGGTCGTGGCAAACTCGCCATGTTTGTGAAGCTTGGGTGGGCAAAATAGTTAGGGTGGCAGAATTTGGAACCTGCTCAGAGTGTTAGTATAACCCACCTACTCTTTCTGAAAGATATTGAGGGTTATTTAACGTTCACCAACCACCATAACGGCAACAGCCCGGCTTAACATCCATCGGACAGAAGGCACACATCGTCCTGCGCGCAAAACACCAGGATGACAGTCCACAGCCTAGTTGTGATTTGAACCCAGGTGAGTGCACCTGAGCACCTCGAAGGTATCCTTCCATATTTCGCTTTGATAGTGTTAACCTAGTTTGTACCGGTTGTAGTGGCATGCGCCTGTAATCCGGCTACTCGGAGGCTTGGGTTGGAGGATCGCTTGAAGACGGGAGCTCTGCACTGGGCCGCACTATGAGAGGGTGTAGGGCAGCTCGGAATCATGGCGAAACCCAATCCTTATCCCTGTGTCGTAAGAGGTGACCAGGGTTGCGTCAGGAAGGGCATCCGGCATAAAACCTGTGCCAAATCAGTATGCGGATCATAACGGATGATCCGCTGTGGCGACCCCTAACGGGAGCAGCCGAAAGACGAACAACAACAAGTGTTAACCTAGTTTGTGCCAGAGAAGATTGCTACCCAAGTAACAAACTCCTTTCTTCTGAATACCGAGAGCATTTGAAGCTGGAAGATGCCACTTCCTATTTGTTGGAAACAATTAGAACAATATCACTAGCATAGCACCACACTTCCTCAATAAGCAATGAAGTGAAAACAAAACAAAAAACATCAACTTCATGGATCATGGAAGCACAGCCATTTGATACAGTCGAACAAATGCAGCAAATCAAAATATTGTTGTGCAAAAGGACAACAAAGAGCACTCTGAATGATGATTAGAAAACTGTACGTCATGCTACACTTGGGTACTAATTAATTAAGCATCTGGTGTGTAAAGTGCAACTAGGAAGGTGAAAAATGGAATTTGTCAATGATGCATAATCACTAACCATATAAGGCCATATCTGTTTGGACATAAAGATGGTGAAGACAATACTTTTGGACTGTCACGTAGGAGCATGAATAGCACCTACAGTTTAGCAGATTTCCACGTCTGTCGCGTGCAAACGAACAAGAGACACAGAACTTATATCGGAGATCGATAGAATGGAGGGGGGTAGACGTAAGGAAAGGCTTGATGGAGCAAAGGTCTTGCGTGCGGGCATCAATAAACCGGTGTTTGCACGAGGGAATAGACAGGCGGTCCGCACGCGAGGACGGCCACCCTTTGTTTGTCAGATACACATTCCCTATCAAACAATGATAACTCGTGCTGCTGTTGTTGCTGGACCACCCCACTTGTTTCATGGACCCACAATGAATACAGTTGGCCCATGTTCATACAGCTTTTGTGCTGAACTTTCACGCAGCAACAAAATGACTCATTCGATCTGTGTGACGTGTGGCGTGAGATTTTGTCACAAAATTGCAAACTTGGTCGGAACATTCTTCAGCAATATGATAATCCGCTCAAGTCATGTTTAAAAATTCAAATCCTTGCCGGGTGGTATCACGAACGAGTCCGGGTTATTAGTAAACAGGACTCCGCACGCACGCCTGCGTGGCTTTCCGTAGCACCTATGTTGTGCTGTATGCATTTTTTTTTCAACTCCATTCAAGTTTTGTGTCATATAATCATGTTCATTGTCATAAATGTTAGCTTTGATCAGCATTTCACGTGCAGTATGTTGTGCTGGTTTGCATCATTGCTGGGGATGTGGGGACGCAGCTGATCATCAGTATTGATAGTCCATTGGGACCCTACTCTGTACAGATCGTCGGTGCTGCCAAATCGGTCTCCTTGGCTATTGGGCACAATCCTGGACAGGGGCCACTCTGACGCAGGATACTCAAATGGCTCAATCATCCCAGCAAGCTGGGAGAATTTTTTTTTTTTTTTTTTTTTTTTTAGAATTTTTTTTTACCTCCGATGACCTTTGACCCCCCCCCCCCCGGGAACCTTAATTTATTCAAAATGGCGGCAAAAAATTGACCTTTTTTCATGTTTTCCTTCTCTAATGTGACTAATAAGGTTTGTAATATATCATTTCATATGTTTTTCACGTCAAGGAATATGCTAATCACATTTTCAAATTGATTGGATGTTGCATAGGAACGAAACTAAGTAATTTAGGAAAAAGGAAGACTTGAACAAAAAGAAAAATACTAGGCCCTTGAATACTATACAAACTTACAAAAAGCACAAAGGACCTTTGACCCCAGACAGTCTAGATTTACTGAGTACACCATCGGAGAAAGGACTTCTAGCAGAAGTGATATATTTACGCTTAACTGTAGCCCCAGACATACGCCGACAAAGATGTGCAAAGGATGGAGCAGGGAAATTCCGCACTCAAAAATTCAGTTTGACCGAGCTACACAACTCTATGAATACTATCAATTTCGATGAATCCGTGCAGGATAACATTTATGAACTTTTGTTGGCGGCACCGGTGTGATCTCGGTGTTATGTTGATCTGAGAATGACAAAAACTTCAATTCTAGCAAAATATTGTGCGGTCTTCGAAAAAATATATTTTTAATCTTCAAATCGTTGCATAAGTGTCATTTTCGTATTTCCTGATCGGAAAAACCTATAAATTGATATATTAAAAGCCATATTTTCTCTCAGTTGGTCAGAAATTCATAAAAATATCTTTTTTTTTGTCGCCATTTTGAATAAATTAAAGTTCCGGGGGTCAAAAGTCATCAGAGGTTAAAAAAAATTCCAACGTTTTCAGATTCAGCATCGAAAATGGCCATAAAAATGCGATGCGAAGACACTTAACCGAAAAAAAAATTCACTATTTACCCAACCCGAGTATTGATTGTACACGAGTCCACAGATCATGTCATCACTTCTGCCTCCAAAAGTGGACAGACGTTATGTTTTCAGCCCTGTTTGTTCCTCCGTGAGGAGGGTATCTCAAAAAGTTACGGATGGAGTCAGACGGAACTTGGTGAACAGGTTGAATGTGTGACAAGGACGAATTGATTTGATTTTGGAGAAGATCCGGATTGGGATCCGGCTGATCAGTGAGATACAAAACATAAACTGTTCGGCCTGGCAGAGATACATGCTCTCCTGAGTGCCTGTCTCATTAATGTGACATTCTTCAGGTGTCGCTTTTAACAACAATAATAATAATAACTAACAATAAAAAATCATTTTCTCTGAAACCACTTAACCGATGTTTTAGTGACCATACTTTTATCGTAATGGGTACTCTGATACACCTAAAGTTTGGCATCAATTGGTTCTGTGGTTTGACTGAAGGGATTTTTTTAAAAGATTTTAGCTTCAATCAAAAATAGCCGCCCAACCACGCAACGAAGGACATTTATTTATCAAACTTATTTATCATGATTAATCGATTGTATATATGAAGTTTTGCATCGATCTGTTAAGCAGTTTTGGAGAAGTTGTTTTAAAAAAAATTGTTTCTTCAATATAATATGGCTGACCAACCACTTGACCTATGACATCACCATTGTCACAATATGTGCAGCAATTGTCATGGATCATATTTGTAAAGATTCGCATCGATAGGTTAAGCGTTTGCAGAGAAAATTTTTTTTTAAGATTGTCCTTCAATCCAATGTGGCTGCCAGACCATGTGACCGATGACATTTTTGCAATCACTCGTATATCCCCAAGAGTTGTTGATGACAAAGTTAAAGTTTCACGTCATTTGGTTCAGCGGTTTGAGAGAAGATTTTTTTTAAAGGTTTTCCCTAAAATCCAATATGGCTGCCAAACCATGTAACCTATGACATCATAGTTCTCACATTTTTGTTCCACATGGATAGCTGATCATACCTGTAAGGTTTCACATCAATCTGTTCAGCTGTTTCAGAGAAGAATGTTTTTAAAGGTTTTTTTTTTTTCCAAAAAAAAAACTTCCTTGAGGATCACCCTCAGAAAGTTTTGTATTGATCGGATAAAGCATTCAAGGTGTCCAATTATGATGTCATAATAAAGGCACCAATGACATCATCGTTATCAAATGTTATTCCTATTAGTGCATTTCTGATTTGTGCCGAGTTTGAATTGTTAACCTCCACCATCTTCGAAGATGGATCGAGGTTACTGTTTTCACCCCTTTCTGTTTGTTTGTTTGTTTGTTTGTGAACAGTATTACGGAAAAACTCCTCGACGGATTTCGACGAAACTTGGTGGGGGGGGGTTAGGTATGGTCCAAGGATCATGCCATTAAATTTTGGACTTGGTCCCCCCCCCAAATTTTTTTTACCCCCCCCCCAAAAAATAGAGAATTTTTTTTTTGCATTTCTACATGTTTTTAAGTGATTTCCAACCCCCCAAAAAAAATTGTTACCCCCCCCCAAAAAAAATTGTTCGAGAAAATTTTTTTTTGCATTTCTACATATTTTAAGTGATTTCCAACCCCCCCCCCAAAAATAATTGTTTGAGAAATTTTTTTTTTGCATTTTTACATGTTTTAAGTGATTTCCAACCCCGCCCCCCGCCCCGAAAAAAAGTTGGAGAAAAGACCTATAACTGTCAGCACTGTTGACATATTTAATGAACAAGATATAAGGTTCACTTGAGTGACCCAGCAGTATTGGCGGCAGAGGTTTTGTGCTCTCCCGAGTGCTCCCCCTCTTGTTTTTCGTTGAGCTGTTCTAGAAAAGATGTCCAAAGTTTTTGCTTTTTCCAACATGCCTGCCATACCACATGATCTATGATGTCATAGTTTTTTTTTTTTTTTTTTAGATCTCTATAGGTAGGCGCTTCAATGTTGAAAGTTTCACGTCAACCACTCAAGCGGTTGCAGAGAAAATAAATTTTAAAGCAAATTAAACCTGCAAAATGTGGCGGCAAAAACTAAAATGGATAGAACAAAAACTGTCGGGTTCCTTCTGTACCCTAATCGAAGATCACCCTCAGTTACCAGCATAGAGGAGCATGAGGCTCTATTTGAGTTACCAGCATAGAGGAGAATGAGGCTCTATTTGAGTTACCAGCATAGAGGAGCATGAGGCTCTATTTGAGTTACCAGCATAGAGGAGCATGAGGCTCTATTTGAGTTACCAGCATAGAGGAGCATGAGGCTCTATTTGAGTTACCAGCATAGAGGAGAATGAGGCTCTATTTGAGTTACCAGCATAGAGGAGCATGAGGCTCTATTTGAGTTACCAGCAGAGAGGAACATGAGGATATATTTGAGTTTCCGAGGTGTTGAGCTGATCTGTTCTCCATGAACTTCCTTTCCTGTTTTCTGGATGTGTTGTTTTTTTTTTTCGTTTGCCTTTGATTTCACAAAAACAACAAGAAATCAACGGACATGTTTTCCCGTTTGAATTCCACGTCTCCTTTTATAAATCCAGACGAAAATAGGACTTTAATGATCCATCACCCCAACTTTGTATCTCATTAAAATGTTTGCTCTCTCTCTCTCTCTCTGTTATAAATAAATCTGCACAAAGAAAAATGACCCAGTTTGTGACGTTGCTCTTTAAAGCTTTGGTTGCTGCAACATTTGCTGTAATAATATCAGAGAATAAATCATTCAGTGTGAAAATATTCTCGGTTCATGATGACAACAAACCCGGGATTTTGATTGGGGGGGGGGGGTCGAGGTAAATGGGTCTCGTGTGTAATGGTCACTTGGATGAGCAAAGGGTTCGAAACAGACCAGTGTTTGACAACACCATGAAATGTATTTCCAAAAGGAGAAGTGTGTGTGTGTGTGTGTGTGTGTGTGTGTGTGTGTGTGTGTGTGTGTGTGTGTGTGTGTGTGTGTGTGTGTGTGTGTGTGTGTGTGTGTGTGTGTGTGTGTGTGTGTGTGTGTGTGTGTGTGTGTATATGTTTGTGTATGTGTGTGTCTGTGATACTGTGCATACTATGAACGATTTAAAGAATCTGACTTGCCTCGTTTATCCTGCACGCACACACAAGCTTTTACACTTTCCAAGCACCACCGTCACAAACCCAGTCCAAAGGACCAGGTTCGTTGCTGCCTTGTTATAAAATAATCAAACAGCAAAATTGATTACAATCATCAAACCCACTGTAACCAACAGAGTAATCTGTGCTGATCGACTCAACATTTCGTGCGGGTCTAGTTGAGCGAAAGCTGATCTTCAAATCCATACATTATTATATACAATAACCCACATTCACCATGTACACAACAATGGCATGGACAGCACAAAAACTGATTACAAGTCGTGTTCAAAAACGTTTCATCAACGAGGCACAACATCCAAGTATATCAAACAAGACAGGAAATATTTATCAATTATACCTGTCTCGTATAAAATATCTAGATATTTTTTTTAAAACACAACAACTGTTTTGTGGATTGTTGTGAGTCCTGCACAGCACTGCACATCTCATTTGCAGAACTTTTTTGAATGTCCAAGTCCCAGCACAGTTTTTACATCCAACAAGCTGTAAGTGATCTCACGCAGTAATGAGTGTTATAAACAATGTACAAGAAATGTTTTCGAATGGAAAACTATTTTTTGGGACTAATGGGAAAAACTAATGGGAAACGGCCAATGAGAAGCTGCCATACTGAGACCACGCCCAGGTCTCCCGCACAGCTGGAATCACTTTCATACAGTAGTCACGTGATTCCCAGTCAAACAGCCAGGCAGGCTCGAGGCAAACCCACGCACTCTTATTGGGTGGAAAATAAACGACACATGGACAAAAACCCATGGCTGAACGAACAAAGGCAGGATGGACATGATAAAACGACATAAAGAACTATTTCAAAAACAGCCAAACACTCCTTTGTTCTACAATTAAATAAGATATGCCACATTATCTACACCAGCCTCGGTGGCATAACGGTGAGAACATCCACTTTGAGTCTGGGAGGTCGTTGGTTCAAATTCTGTCCAAGTCATACCAAATGCTTTTCAAATGTCGCGTGCTACTTCCTTGCTTAACGCTGCATTCTCCTACGAGGGCACTCGGTAGAGCGCGTATCTCCCCCACGTAATGCCTGATCCAAGAGAACATCTCGGGCCCCAATATATTTTTGAAATATCGTGATGTATATCGTTTTTGGCCCTGTCTCTCAATGGTGAAGAATCACTTTTTAAAATTGTAGTATCCGGATCCGGATCCAGATCTTCACCAAAATCTAACCAATTTGTCGTGGTCACACGCCGAAACTGTCCACAAAATTCCATTGTCCTCACGAGGTTGTAAAACCGTGGTTAATTTCCCCAGGATTTCTCAGCCTCACATCTTAATTTATGGGGAAATTACCGAAACTGACAGATCTCATTAGAGTTTTTGTACGTCGGAAACCGAAGAAAGGATCTGTTCGGTTCTCCTCGCCGATAGCGTGCAGTCTCTATGGACAATCCGTCGCTAAATTGGTGATCGGGTGGAGGATTTGACCTTGAATCCACCCCACTGTCCACCGTCACAGTTTTTTTATTTTATTATTTTTGTACAGAATGTCGAGGCTCATATAAGAGTGAACACGCAGCACATACAATAAGGGGAGCAGGAGACAAGAAAGGAGGGGGGGGGTGGAGAGGGAAGGAAAAAACAGTGAGGAACAGAGACATTAGGAGAGCTGTGGAAGGGAGATGGATGGGGCAGGGTACATGGGGTAAACAAGATGGATTTTACAGGGACTTTCAGGAAGGAAAACAGGGAATTTCAAGGAGGTGGGTTTGGGGTGGATTAATGGGGGTAGAAAAGATCATGGTTTTGGAAGGGAGAAGATGAGATGGTGGTGAACAGTTGTTTTGACGACCTGGAGGGAAGAGTGGGATTGAAGAAAGTGTGGGAGTTTGTTCCAAAGGCGGGAAAAAAAGAATGAAGGTGAGCAGTGATTCTTGATTTTGTTCGTTTCACCAGAAAGTGGTTGCAGGCGGACCTTGAGTGCCCTGTGGAAATATGGGGGGGACTTATCACAGAGGGGGCAAAGCCAGAGAGGAGATGGTAGAAGAGAGAAAGACCACTGACCTGCCTGTGTTGAGAGAGTGAGAGGCCCAAAGACTCAGCCTCATCGTGGGAGATACCAATCATCCGAACAGTGTGAAGCCGAGAAAGATGAGAGGCGGCAGCATCAGCCCAGAGGGGAGAGCAGTACTCCATCAGGTTGTGGACAAAAGCTTTGTAAGTGGTCAGGAGTTCAGAAGTGCCGAGGAAGGACTTTGCACAACGGAGGATGCCCAGTCGGCAACTGGCTTTGGAGGCCAGCTTGGAAATGTGGCTTTCCCAGGAAAGATCATGGCAGATGGTGAGGCCCAAAAGCTTAAATGAAAGGACTTCTTCAAGAGGATTGTTGAGAAAGTCAATGGGGAGGGGGGGGTACGGGGGAGATTTCTCGAGGGTCCTCTCAGAGAGACAAAGTGAGAGTGTGAGATTTGTAAAGATTGAAAGGCATGTTCCAAATGTTGGATCAGCTTGTGATTTTATCCAGATCTGCAGAAAGTGAAGAGGCTGCTTATTGCTGATCAGAGGGATGACAGATGGAATGGTGGAGGGTGGAGTCATCAGCAAAGGGATAAAGAGGATTTTCCAGAGAGTCAGCGAGATCATTGATGCAAACCACAAAAAGAACAGGGCCCAGAACGCTACCTTGAGGAACTCCAGCCTGGACAGGAAGAGGGGATGAGAGAACTCCATTTAGGGTCACACGTTGGCTGCGACAGGAGAGGAAGTCTGTGAGCCGTGAGTGGAGATGGCCTTGGATACCATAGGAAGAGAGTTTGGTGAGGAGGGCAGGGTACCTGACCGCATCGAAAGCAAGCGATCCGTCTACGGAGGTGGCTCTGATCTCATTTACAGAACGATTGTCCGAGAATGTCTGTAGTAATTGGTAAAACACAGGAAAAAAAAAAACTCTGATACATCCTCTTCAATGAAGACCTGTTGGAGGCCACAGCATTGAGTGACTTCGTGTGCCATACACAGCGTGTCCGAAGAGCCCCACCTGCACCCGTCGTGAAGCCCTCTCGAGCGCGATGCCGATGGCACACACCGCAGTCTGCTCTCCACACCGGAACACGATTACATGGTATTCCTCCCTTCCGCTGCCCATCCATACATTGTGCTGCACCTGCACGCAGAGATGGAACAGTTCAAAATTTGTGCAAGCGACAATGAACAATGGATTATGACGACGTGTTGGCTCCCATCGAGTTATTGACACCGGAAAAGCTTCCAATTACATCAAGTGTTAGCAATAAAGAACATGGAGTCAATATAAATAACCCAAAACACCGGTTTACATTTAAAAAAAAAAAAAGACAACAATGCTTGGTAGAAGGCACGCGCACAACGTAGAGCTCGGAAAGGTCGTGCCTCGGGACATTGTTTGTTGGACAATTTTCCACTTCCTTCCGATAGCTTCTAAAGAATGTATGTTGATATTCAAGGCGTTTGTTGGATTCATTTGTTCTTGTTAAACAGGAATCTTTTAAGCAGTCTAGCCTTGAGAAATAATTTATCTGCACCACTATCACTCCACGTTGATCCACCGTGTCTTCATTGATGTGTCTGTGAAGTTGATCCAACACGAAAACAGAATTCCAATGTATTATTATTAGCATTTCCTTGCCTATCCTCATTATCCACACCCCCTTAACTCTCCACATCTCCATGCAGGTCTTCCTTTCCTCTAATCTCCCACCATCAGTGCATTGTACTGTCTACCACCTCTCTTCTGCGGGTCCTCGATATTGGACACAGAATATAAAACGAGCTCAAATGAGCTAAGATCCTCGTCCTCTTAATGATGACGTCATAAAAACGAATATGACGTCATTGTGATGTATCAGGTTTGCGATAAATAATTATCTGTACTAATGCCCGGCTTGATTCCCGCAAACAAAATTCAAACGGCTTGCCTAGTTTCGGAAATAATTGTATAGGCGATTTCCATTCGCGGCGATATTATGACGTCAACTTTTTTTTCTAGGAAGAATTTCCAAAATTGGAGATGGTTGCTGCCTGTGCGTGGGCTTTCTGCGTATACATGGCAAGTTTCACGAAGAACCGATGAAAACTCTGGGTTGTGAAACAAAAAATGTCAAAAATAGGAATGACGTCATAAAAATTGAAATGACATCATAGTGATGCATCATATGTGTGGAAATTCATCTCTGCTAATGCCCCGTTCGATTCCCGCAAACATAATTCAAAAAGCTTGCCTAGTTTCGGAGATAATTTTTTAGGCGATTTCCATTAGCGGAGATAATATTTTGACGTCATAACTTTTTTTTCTAGGAGGAATTTTCAAAATCTGAGATGGTTACTGTCTGCGCAGGGTATTTTTACATATATATGCCAAGTTTCAGGAAGTTTCGATGAAAACTGTAGTTGATGATCCCTGGAGGATGATCCAGAACTGCAGGGTCTACCAGAGTGCTCAGTTCCTCATTACTGATCACAGGCTTGTTGTAGCATCTCTGAAGCTGTGGCTTAAATCCAGGAGAATGGGACCATCCCAGTCTTGGCTGGATGTTGGCAAGCTCGAGGATGAGATGGTAGCTGATGGGTTTGTGAACAGCTTGAGTGGGGGTCGAGGGGATCTGGGTGTTTCAGGGGATCCTGAAGAGTTGTTCAGTGCCTTCAAGATTACCATCCTTGATGTTGCCAGTGGATGTCTTGGAACCCACCATCAGGTGAAGACGAAATTTGTCTCCCAAGGGACACTGGATACCATGGACCACGTTCGTAGGGCCAGTCTTAATGGCAGAGCTGAGCTATTCGGGGGGCTGAGGGGTAAAACTGTACGTGCGCTTAGGGTGGACAAGGAGGCCTATGTGCGAGGTATCTGTTAGGGGGTAGAACATCACCAGTGGTCAAGTGATTCTCGTCCTGTTTCCAGGGGAATTTGTGCATTGCATTCCTCCAAGCTCGTCCCTCGGTGTACTGCAGTTAGAGCAGAGGGTGGTGGGCTCTTGACAGAGTAGATCAAAGTGAAGGCCCGCTGGGCCGGTTACTTTGAGCGGTTGTACCAGGCTGATCCACCAGCTGTTGAGTTGGATGTCAGGGGTGTGTACTGCCAAACACACTTTTCATAGCTTTTTTTTGGACCGGATTCTGGGGAGGATGTCAGAGAGATCAAGCTGCGGTGCATCGTTTGGGAACGCCAAGATCTCGTGACTGATTTTGCAGATGATGCAGTCATCTTTACGGAGACTTTAGATATCCTTTTGGGGCCCTCGAGGTGCTGAATGAGGAGTTGGAGCCACTGCGATTATGGGTCTCCTGGGTCAAGACTAAGATCCAGGCTTTCAATGACATCTTGGATGCTGCCATCTTGTCTGTACCCATCTGTGTTGAGGATGTTGATGTCACAGAGAGATTCACTTACCTTGGGAATGAAAATAATGTTTCCTCAATGTTGAGAGCCAGAGGTCGATAGACGTCTGATTAGGGCCTGGGGAGTCATGGATTCAGTGGAACATGGAGTGTGACGCTGACAGTACCGATGTAGGAGGACGGAGTTCTGAGTCTTTAAGTCCTTGGTGCTTCTAGTCTTGCTCTACGTATGAGAGACTTGGATTCTGACCAAGGATCTGAGACAAAGACTTAACTAACTCCTTTAGTACCAGGTCTCTTTGGAGAATCGATGGCTGTTGCTGGTTGGACTTTGTGTCGAACAAGCATTTGTTGAGAGAGACTCAAATTAGATTTGTTATCTGTACAGTTTATGAGCATCATATGTGGCTGTATGGACACGTGGCTCGTTTTCCTGACGATGATCCTGCTCATCAGATTCTCTCAGCGAGTGAGTCTCGTGAGTGGAGGAGGCCAATGGGCCGACCACGTGCATCGTGGTTGCAGCGGGTTGATCAGCATCTCAAGGAGATGGGGATGGGCTGGGATGTGCCTGGGGATGGCCAGACGAATGCCCCTGGAGTACAAGTGGAAAGTGGACGTGGTGATGCGCTGCTCTGGTGCATGCTCCCATACCTGAACTAACCCCACCACCCCCCCACACTCCCACAAAGGAAGGAAATGGCAAGATGGGCAAAAAAAATTTTTGGGAATCAAACGAGACTTTCACAGGTACAATTTCAGGGTACCCTCATTAATCCTGTAAAGTTTCAACTTCCTCAGTCAAATCCTCTTGGAGGAGCAGATGAATTATCCCTTCACTATATATTGACTGCTGTCAATATAGTGAAGCCACAGTTTTTAAAAATGGACTATTGGTAAACTTACTAACTCAGCCTACAATTTCATGAAGCGAGTAGGCACAAGAGCTCCGTAACCCTAACTTACCCTCACTAACCCAAACCAAACTTTCACACAAACTCTTCATGTGTCCCAGAGCTGGTTCACTCGGCTCGGGGGCCATGCGTGTACGCGGTGGCTCAAGACAGGAATGAAAGTGTGCCGGCATCTTGGCATGCCAGAAACGAACCAAGTGTGTGTGCGTGTGTGCGTGCGTGTGTGCGTGCGTGTGTGCGTGCGTGCGTGTGTGTTTGTCAGTTGTTGTGAGATCTATAACGATGAACATTGGAACAGCTTGGGTTACATACTCATCTCATTTCAAAAGCATTCGAACTGGCATTCCATAAAAAAGAAAAAAGTTTTTGCTTGTTTTTGTTGACTTCATACTTCCTGAACGTTGACACCTTGACAGCGATTAATCTTGCGCCACAACACATTTTAGTGCAATCGGCGACAGCGTTCGGAACTCTTTTGCAAATACCGGAGAGAAGGACTTGCAATCGACGTGCAAAAGGTACACTATGGTTGCACATTTTTAACAATACAAAATCCCTTTGTCGTGGTTGCCATGGGAACATGCGTCCAATAAGTTGCAGCCAAATTGACAAGTGGGGGCCCAGTTGACCTGGCTGGTAAGTTCATGGCCGTTTTCCCAAAGTTTGAATGTAAGTTCTAACCGTGTTGGTGTGCAAGTTGTTTTTTTTTTTTTAGTGATTTCCCTGCAACTTGCAACCTCAGCCCAGATGAGCAAGCACTCGTGATTCGCAGGGAAACGCTCTTGGCGGTGGCGTTGATGTTCGTGACGCCCCGTGCACGACTGTGGTTGCGCAAAACTATTTTAGAAAGTTTCAATGAGGAAATCTCGAGTGAAGTCACGCAACTAAGTGACGGGCACGAGGAAATGTAGAGTTATTGCAAACAACTTTCTTTGCCATTTTCAAGATGAACTGATACCTTATCGTTAGTGGGCACGTTTTGCTCGTACGACGTGCTCGCTGCTGAGAAAAGCACGAGTTTTTGGAGGCGTTTGTTTTGATTGAATTCACAAATACAACTGGTATTGTGGTGGTGACAACTTGCTCGTCCTGTCACCATCTTCTTTAAAATAATAATAATAATAATAATAATAATAATAATAATAATAACTACAACCGAGTGCACACCTCTGTTCAGGCTGAACAGTTCACCTTTTGTATCCCACTGAGAGGCCGGATCTGGATTCGGACCTGAACCCAAATCGAATTGGATTGTTCTTGTCACCCACCCAACTCATCCACAGTGTTTTGAGCCCCATCTCTCAATGGTGAAGAATCACTTTTTAAAAAACACATATTGTTGTGTCTCCTTATCCAGATCTTCAGCAAAATTGAATCAATTCGTCCTTGTCGCACACTCAAACTGTCCACCCATTTTTTTTGTCCGAATTTCTCCATAAATTTTTGAGATGAGAGTAATACTAGAGGTTGAGGACTTTCAGGGCTTGAAGTGGGGAGGGGATTGATGCCTTGTGGTTGGGAATGGAAGGGTGAGGATGTGGGGTTGGGGATTGATGAGTTATCAGAATTCCATGTGGAAGTTTACTTGCAGTTCACATGAAATTGGCCTCAGGTAATTAAAAGTGTGTGTGTGTGTGTGTGTGTGTGTGTGTGTGTGTGTGTGTGTGTGTGTGTGTGTGTGTGTGTGTGTGTGTGTGTGTGTGTGTGTGTGTGTGTGTGTGTGTCTTCTTCTTCATGCGGCTGGGTAGCTATCATTTTGTTGGGGTGCAACTGTGCTGCTGTTGCTGTGTCCTCCCTCGTACCAGTACACTGGTACTCATTTTGCCAACCATGGAAGGATGACACGCTGAGTCAACCCCACCTTGGTGTTAATTCAGCAGCCAACAGGGCTTGAACTTATATCAGATCCCTAAGACCCCAAGCAAGCCGCCCTAACCGCTAAGCCAACACCAAGGGTGCGTGCAGGCGTGCGACTGCATGGGGTGACGCAATAACCCTATGGGTAATGCGCTGTAGTTAACATTATCTATAATCTTTCCACAATTTATTTTCCAAATGACAAGGACAAATTGATTCGATTTGGTGAAGATCCGGAGACGAGAATTTTTTTTTTATCCAGATAGGAGAATTTCTGACTCTGCTACTGAACCAGGCAGCATCAGGTCAGTGTCCAAAAAACCTGCTCTGCTGCTCTTGCACATCCTCTATCTGCCCTTTTCACCCTGTCATTTGCCCCTTGGTCATCTTCCATCTGCTTGGAAATCCACCATCACTGCACTATAAAAAACACAAGGTGCAAAAACAGATCGCTTAACTACAGACCTATCATCTTACTTCCAATCATCAGCAAGGTCATAGAATCCATCTTCGCATTTGATATGAAAACCATCCTTTACTCCAACAACCTCATCTCAGATCACCAATTTGGTTTCAGACCTAGTTAATCCACCTTGGACATGTTGCTTCTACTCACCCAACAATGTACGGAAGCCCTCAACGTCAGGGATGACATCAGGGCCGTCCCTTTCTGGATATATCTTGTGCTTTCGAAAGTCTGGCATTCTGTCTTGCTCTACTGACTCTATGACTAAGGCATCCAAGGTCATCTCCACACATGCCTTACTGCCTTGCTCCACTCCCCCCGAGCCAACGGTTGGCACTCAAATTAATCCTTTCATCTCCCCTCCCTGTCAAGGCTGGACTGCCCCAAGGCAGTGTTCTGGGCCTACTCCTATTCCTGATCTTCATCAGTGATCTCTCTGACTCTCTGGAACATCCTCTTTATCCATTTGCTGACTCCACCCTGTGCCGTGACATCCCTCATCCTTCAGGCAGGCAGGCTGCAGCCTCTTCCCTCTCCTTCACACCTTGACAAAAATCACAAGATGGTCAAGCACTTGGAATGTGTCCTTCGATCTTGACTTATCACACTCTCACTATCTCTCTCTGAAAGGACTGTCCAGCAAACCCTCCTGTCTAGTTTCTTAACCATCGTCGTGAGGATGTTCAATCATTCAAACTCCTGGGTCTCACTCTCAGTCATTATCTTTTTTGTACAAACATTTCAACGTTGGCCTCCAAAGCCAGTGGCTGACTGGGCATCCTCCATCATACAAAGTCCTTCATGGGCACTCCTGAACTCTGATCCACCTACAAGGCCTTCATGCACAGCTTGATAGAGTACTGCCCTCTGGGCTGGCTCCCCTGCCTAACACCTTGCTCAGTTTGATGCCGTATAAACCAAGGTCTTCAAGATCATTGGAATTTCCTGTGATGAAACTGAGTGTATGGGTCTATCATTCGACAGGTCGGTGGTCTCACTGTCTTCTACCGCCTCCTTTCTGGTCTTGCATCCTTTGCTCTTTCTGTGCATTGTCCCCCCCCAACCCTTCCACTCCCCTCCCCCTCCCAATCAACGATACAGTCCACCATCAACCACCTTCTAATTAAACTACCTAAATCCAGCATCATTGCTCACATTCACTCATTCGTTCCTCTTTGTTCCTAAGAGTGAAGCCACCTTCCACATTCTTTTCATCTCATTGTTCCATCCAGGTCTTCATGTCAGCTGTTCACCACCATTTCAGATCGTACCCAACCCAAAACCTTGTCTATCATCATTAACCCCCTCTACCACCAACCCCAATCTCTCCTCTTTCCAAATTTCTAGTTTTCTTTCGACTGTGAGTTTCCATCTATATCCATCTTGTCCACCCATACATCATCTCCTGCTCCCCCATTCCTCCCCACACCCATTGTTTGTCCAAGTCTGCCTCCATCTTGTCCTTCAACTCTGCTGTTGGTATTTTCCCCCTCTCCCTACTCTCCATTTTACCTCATGTTACATCCTCATCCTTCAGTGTACCATCTCTTCCATGAACTCGACTATGTATACAAACATTTTTTTTTAAAAAACGTGATTCTTCACCATTGAGAGATGGGCCCAAAACGATATACAGTATAGTATAGTATAGTATAGTATAGTATAGTATAGTATAGTGCATCACGATATCTCACAAAACTCACAACATTGTGGACGGATTATGACAAAACTGGGTGGATAAGATGATTATGTGAGAAGAGCAAGCCGATAAGGTTTTGGTTAAGGTCCGAATCCAGATCTGGCGTATCAGTGGGATACAAAACGTAACTTGTTCAGCCTGGTGGAGGTAGATGCTCTACCTCGTGCCATTGTAGTTAATTTGCTTGGAAGTGACATTGCAAGTTGCAACAATGTCACCGCCATTTGAAGTGATGGTGAAACACTCTTAAAACTTCAAACCCGGTTCTGGGTTTGGAGCGTCGAAAGGTCTCGTTCGGGGCTCTCTGCTGACGATCTCAAAGTTAAGTTTCTGTTCGTTATCTGTCCCGTTTTAACTGTTTATTCTCTCACTTACATGTTACTGTGTGTTCCTAGTTCGGTTTTGCTTCAAAATCATGCCATTTTGTGTGATTTTGTCGACTTTGTCTTACCGGACGCTTGAGGCCTACCCTTGAGGCTTGAGGCCTACCGGTTCCCCTCGGTGTACAATCGTGTTTTGTTTTTTCTCCCCATTACCTTCAATTTCTATCATCCCCACTTTCCTCATGTCCCCCATCCCTCCCAACTAATCACTCTATTTCTTATCTTAAATAAAAAAATACAACAAAAAAAATGCTACCTTTCTCCTTCCTCACTCAAGACTCGATTCTTCTTCTTCCTCTTCATCTTCTTCTTCTTCCTCTTCATCTTCTTCTTCTTCCTCTTCTTCCTCTTCTTCTTTTCCTCTTCTTTTTCTTCTTTTCTTCTTCTTTTTCTTCTTTTCCTCTTCTTTTCCTCTTCTTCTTCTTTTCCTCTTCTTCGTCTTCTTCCTCTTCTTCTTCCTCGATTTTTTTTTTTCTACAACACTTCCATGACCGAATCCGTTAAACTCTCTCAAACATTAATAATTAAAACGATCTCTTATAATGCTTCATCTTCCTCTTTCACATGTGTGGTACTCTTTACTGTGTCAGAATGCACTACTCTTCTGCTATTTAAACAGACTGCTCTCAATTCAACCTTTCCTTCATACCTTGCCTAAAAAATCAAACAGTTACAGCGTTTCTTCTCTCCATTCTTTGAATTCGCCTTTATTGCATACATCAAGAATTGTGTTTAATCACATAACTGACCTAAAACTTTTAAAAACCCAGTTTGCTCTGAATGTTCGCTTTCCATCAACCATTCTTTTTTTCCAACTTCAGTGCCAACTCACCCCTCACTCTTAAAGCAACCAATCCCACTCTTCTCCCCCAAGCCTCCCTCTCACCTCTCTCAAAAACTCCCTCACTTTTCTCCCACCATTCATCCCCTCACTCATCCTTCTCAAAGTTGCCCCCCCCCCTCTCATCCACAAAGCTGCATCCTTCCACTGCCCTCTCACCTCCATCTCTTCACTCCACCTCCTCAAATCCTCAACTGCCTTCTTCCCCCTCTCTTGTTCCCCTTCTTCGCCAGCACCACAGAGCCTTTTCTCCTCCTCATCCAGCCCCCTCCCCTAGCTATTCTGCAATCCCCCACACTCTATCATCAACCCTCCTTACCTACCCCCCCTCGTCCCTTGTCCAGCTTGGTCTGTGGTCTTTCTGTCTTCTACCGTCTCCTCTCCAGCCTCGCCCCCCCCCACGCTCTCTCTGTTATTTGTCCCCACCACATTTCCGCAGGGCGCTCAAGGTATGCCAACAACCCCCTTCTGGTAAAACTACCAAAATCACGGAGCACTGCTCACCTTCACTCTTTCATTTCTCTTTTTTCCCACCTTTGGAATAAACTCCCTCACTCTGTTCAATCCCATTCTTCCCTCCACGCCTTCAAAACATCTGTTCACCACCACCTCTTATCATCCCCCATCCAAATCCTCAATCTTTTCTACCCCCGATAATCCACCCAAGCCACCTCCTTCAAATTCCTTGCTTTCCTTCCTGAAAGTCCCTGTAATGTCCATCTTGTATTCCCCATGTTCCCCTCCCCATCCCTCTCCCTCCCATAGATCTCCTGTCTCTGATCCCCACTGTTTTGTCCTTCCCAGTCCCACCCCCCTTGTCTCATGCCCACCTTGCTGTGCGTTGTGTGTTAGCTCTCATACGAGCCTCACCAAGGTATACAAAAAAAAAACTAGAATACTTACCCTCTGAACTCTGCACTGTCTTGAGAAGGACGTGGTGCGAGTAGGGACGTTGAGAGCAGGGAGGGGTGGGGAAGGGGCCACACGGGGTAACTATCCCGGTGCGAACCGAATATAGTAATAGTAATAGGGGTAGGGGTCCTTAATTATTCCTTAAATTTTTTTGGGGGGGTGGGGGAAGCTTAATTTTGTGCCTCTGTCCAAGCCACTCGGGGTGATTCCCTGGCATGCCATTGCCATGTGCAGTGACACCCTCCCTAATAAAATAAACTGCTACGGAACAATTTACATCATCACAATCACGGTAATGACGTACCCTCGATGACACAGTAGTGTTAACCACACCCCATCCGGATGAAGAGTGTTCAACGGATCTGCATGTAGGAATAAGTGAATGAAACCCCAATTTCCCTGAAACATGGCAGGTGTTTCTGATAATTAAAATACTGAAACCTTGGTGTATGGTGGTTTAAAAAATTGGACATCGGGATGAAGGGGTTCCTATACTTGGTATTGCCCCCAGGGCCCATTCTGGCTCTTGGCGGATCTGAGTGCGACCCAACTCTTCCAGCGGCAAATTTGTAATTGCATTGCTCTCCACCTGTCTTTTTCTCCCGACCTCCCTCCGCTTAGTATACCCGTCATCCAGCCGTGGTTATCTCCTGATGTGTCCGGATGGTGGTTACGTCCGGACAGACCCTCCCCTCATACTGCCTTACCTTAGCCTCCCCTCACGCTGCCTTCCATTGACGTATCTGGATGGTGGTTATGCCCGGACAGTGGTTATTTCCGGACATGTCCGGCTCGTGGTTATGTCCGGACAGACCCTCCCCTCACAATCCTTTACCTTGCCCTTTTCTCTCACCGCCTTCCCTTGACGTATCTGGACAGTGGTTATTTCCAGACGGTGGTTATTTCCGGACTTGTCTGGCTCGTGGTTATGTCCGCACGAACCCTCCCCTCACAATCCTTTACCTTGCCCTTCCCTCACGCCACCTTCCCTTGACGTATCTGGACGGTGGTTATGTCCGGATGGTGGTTGCCTCCGGACGTGTCTGGATGGTTGTTATGTCCGGACAGACTCTCCCCTCATACTGCCTTCCCTTTGCCTCCCCTCACAATCCTTTACCTTGCCCTTCCCTCACGCCACCTTCCCTTGACGTATCTGGACGGTGGTTATGTCCGGATGGTGGTTGCCTCCGGACGTGTCTGGATGGTTGTTATGTCCGGACAGACCCTCCCCTCACAATCCTTTACCTTGCCCTTCCCTCACGCCGCCTTCCCTTGATGTATCTGGACGGTGGTTATTTCCGGACGTGTCCGGACGGACCCTCCCCTCACAATACTTTACCTTGCCCTTCCCTCACGCCACCTTTCCTTGACGTATCTGGATGGTAGTTATGTCCGGACGTGTCCTGCTCATGGTTCTGTCCATACGGAACCTCCCCTCACAATCCTTTACCTTGCCCTTCCCTCACGCCACCTACCCTTGACATATCTGGATGGTGGTTATGTCCGGATGGTGGTTATTTCCGGACGTGTCCGGCTCGTGGTTATGTCCGGACGGACCCTCCCCTCACAATCCTTTACCTTGCCCTTCCCTCACGTATCTGGACGGTGGTTATTTCTGGACGTGTCCGGCTCGTGGTTATGTCCGGACGGACCCTCCCCTCATAATCCTTTACCTTGCCCTTCCCTCACGTATCTGGACGGTGGTTATGTCCGGACGTGTCCTGCTCATGGTTCTGTCCGTACGGAACCTCCCCTCACAATCCTTTACCTTGCCCTTCCCTCACGTATCTGGACGGTGGTTATTTCTGGACGTGTCCGGCTCATGGTTCTGTCCGTACGGAACCTCCCCTCACAATCCTTTACCTTGCCCTTCCCTCACGTATCTGGACGGTGGTTATGTCCGGACGTGTCCGGCTCGTGGTTCTGTCCGTACGGAACCTCCCCTCACAATCCTTTACCTTGCCCTTCCCTCACGTATCTGGACGGTGGTTATTTCTGGACGTGTCCGGCTCATGGTTCTGTCCGTACGGAACCTCCCCTCACAATCCTTTACCTTGCCCTTCCCTCACGCCACCTTCCCTTGACGTGACTGGACGGTGGTTATGTCCGGACGTGTCCTGCTCATGGTTCTGTCCGTACGGAACCTCCCCTCACAATCCTTTACCTTGCCCTTCCCTCACGTATCTAGACGGTGGTTATTTCTGGACATGTCCGGCTAGTGGTTATGTCCGTATGGACCCTCCCCTCACAATCCTTTACCTTGCCCTTCCCTCACGTATCTGGACGGTGGTTATTTCTGGACGTGTCCGGCTCGTGGTTATGTCTGGACGGACCCTCCCTTCACAATCCTTTACCTTGCCCTTCCCTCACGCCACCTTCCCTTGACGTATCTGGACGGTGGTTATGTCCAGATGGTGGTTGCCTGCGGACGTATCTGGATGGTTGTTATGTCCGGACAGACTCTCCCCTCATGCTGCCCACCCTTGCCCTCTCTCATGCTGCCTTCACTTTCCACACTCCTCCTCCATCCCTCTCCCTCCTCTCCCCCTCCTGTCCTTAGTTCCCTCCCCTTCATATTCCTGTCAGCAAAGCGACGGGTTGTACTTGCTAGTACTTACATAATACATACGTACTGTACGTACACACATACACGACCGATCGCTTAACCCCGCTCTTCGCTTTGTGTGCGCTAATAATGACGCACTTCTTGAACATACAATAGGTTAACAATTGTCTTAACACAGCCCCCTGCATACTTAGTAGTTGAGAAATTCAGTAGTTTGTGACCTTCAAGGTTTATTAACAACAGAGGATGCTCTGGCAGTGTTGTATGAAATTGTGGAGACGAAGTTCTCCTGCAAACTTAGTTCGGGGAAAGTCCAAAATTCCACCATTTTGTGAACATAATAATTAATTGTCCTTTTATCTTTATCAAATTACACCCCCTAAAAAAAAAAATCTGCAAGTACACAGCTATCATTATATGTAACATGATAATTGACAACTTTTATTTGTGGCCTTTGTCATCACATTGTGATGGGAGCTCATTGTTTACATTTCAGGGTGGGTTCATATCAGAGTCCATTTTCCTGTTATTAATATAAACACAAATGAGTTTTACTCAAGCACCGATAACTTATACTTGAACAGTCGAATAACAACTGGTTGTAGTTTAAAGGAAACAACGAATGCCAAAACAGTGAAGTTTACACAGTTGTCAGCACATATTCTACGTTCTGGGTTCGCTCTGCACTGAGTATGGTCCCGATGGATGAATGGATCAGTATCGTGCGGTGACTGTATGCAAACACTCGGATCTTCTCCGAAACTACACATGATTTTGATGAAACTTGACCACAACCTTCATCACCAGTGAGGAACCAAAGTTTGTTCAGGGCATTAAAAAAATTTTTTATGGGGGGTCAAAGTGGGTCCAGGTTTGACCCCAAAAAATAAGTATTTGCTTTCTTCTCCGAAACTACACACAGATCGATGAAAACTTGACCACAATCTTCATCACTCGTGATGCTAAAACTAATGGTCCTATTTTCACCAAACTTTGTCGAACTTCTGAGGACCAAGGACTCCTGTTGCCTTGCAAATCTCATCAAAAAATTGCATATTATGCAGGTCAATTTGAAAGTCAAAGGTCATTAAGATTCCGGGATCTCTACTTTTGACTTCTCAAAAAGTATTCACCCAATTTAGATGTAACTTAGTAGGAATCATCTCCACCTGGTGCTTTCACAAGTTTGTTCACAGCATCGGATAATTTACATATTGTTACGGCCTGGGGTTCGAGGTTCGCCACGAGGGGGAGTACTCAAATTCCTCCCGAACACCCGGTCCTGAGACCACCAACTGCGGATAACTCCGCAGCTCGGGAGGTTGCTAATCAACAACGAACGAACAGTTGGTACCACCAGTCCTGGCAGGGTGTTACTACTTCGCGTGCGAACCTTACCTTTGGACGACGATATCAAGGGGGGCTCATGCCCTCGATGCGTACTTGTCTTTACTTACCTGCTCAGGTGCAGCCGAGTGGAGCTGCCAAGTATGCACGGCTAACAGAGCAAATAACGTGGGGTAAAACTCTTGGTTAACTCTATGTACGGACTATGCTGGACCAATGGAGGAAAATACGTGACAATCTGGGCACATTCACAATAATAGCAATTTATTTATACAAAGGGTGAGGAAAGATATGTGGAGGATAAGTAAGGGATTTAATACAAAAGCAATATTCATACAGCAGGGGAAAGCAATGATTGGTGTGGTGCGGCAAAATTATTTACAAAAGAGGACACAGTGGATGAGACGGAAATAAAGAAAGGAACTGTGAGGAGATAGGCTAATAGTGAAGTGTAAGGAGGTCTGTAAGTGTATTATGATACTGTCTAATACTGTGCTCAGTCTGGCACCTGGCTCTTCCACTCGGCCATGGACTCTGTCAAGCTCCGTCCGCTCCGCCAAGCTTCATTGTCCTCTGACCCATGGTCACCAGAACCGAAGAGCACCCAGGAATAACCAGACTAGACTAGCTTTCTGTGCGGAACGCCCAACGTATCCAAGATTAACATGGTGGTGTGAATTTGGTCATGTGCCTCGGCCATGGATGTGCTCCGAACACGCAATGGAGGCCATAATTGAGCAGAACGCTGGGGCTATCCACACGGCATTGAATGGAGCCTAGTACACACTCACGCCTCAAGTTATATGCTCCTATCCGAGTATCCACCATGGAGTCCTGCATTCCACCATTCCCGCCGGTCCAGAGGGTGGTGGTGACTGGTTAAGCGATAGCAGCGGTGGTGTAGTGTAGTGGTTGTAATGTGGTGATTCATGATGGATGTGGACGTTGAGGTTGTGGCGTCAATGGTGAGTGTAGGCAAGCTTGAGTTGGGGTCCGATGGTGTGGTGTTTATAATAAGGGCGTTCGGAGGTCGTTTGAATGTTGTAGCATTGGTGGTTCGAGTATGGTGAAGACCGTAGTGAAATGCCCCTTGAGTTATGGTGCGCATACGCAAACGAACTGCGTGTTATGATCTTTGGTGTTCATGCATGCATGAAGAAAGGAGAGGTTCCTGTGTGCAGCAAAGCAAAAAAAAATGTAAAGAATGGGAATAAAAACTTACGTCAAGCCCACGCAGCGCATATGGCCCAAAAACCCACTTTCCATCAGGGAAGGGTTATGTAAAACGAATACTCATGAAATAACTGTCTCAGGATTGCTATATGTTGTGTGCCATTGCCTCGGGAGAGTGCCGGTTTCACAGAACCGCAACAATATTTTGTGGGTCATTCACGCCTAACAGTGGTTCCCTGGTTCTACCAGGTGAGCCCAGGGACATTGCCCCTATTTTTTGTTGTTAACACCCTGTTCTCTGTCCCATAGATGATAGTTGGAATAATACACCGATCGAAAACTTTCCTTTTCAGACATATTGATAAGCTACCTCTAATGATGTTACTGAGTTTTCCATATTGTCTCCATCCAAGTTTGGTTGTTATCCCCTGCCAACCAACGAAGTTTGTGGGGGATATAGAAATGGGTTCCATCCATCCGTCCGTTCGTCCGTCACATTTCGTTTCCGGAGCTTAACTACAAATCCCCTTAAGATATATTTACGAAATTTAGTACACATATCAAGCAAGTGGTGAACTGGTGCCTTTTGATATTTTCTAATTGATAGGTCACATGGTTTGGCAACCATGTTGGATTCAAGAAAAATATTAAATAATGTTTTCTCTGGAATCACATAACCTAACGAAGCGAAAATTTGCAACTCTCATCTTCCCTCATGTCTGCATACATAGTAAAAATTATGACATCACAAGTCACATGGTTTGGCGGCCATCTTGGATAGAAAAACACATCTCATCCGATTAACACGAAACTTCACACACGTATTCCACTGGAGGATTGGAGGCAGAATGTAAATTTATCATGTCATAGGTCACATGGTTCGTCAGCCATCTTGGATTGAAAATTAATAAATTTTAGAAATCTTCTTCTCCAGAACGGCTGGACAGATTGAGGCAAAATTTCACATACACTTTCCCCAAGACATCCTTTCAGAAGTTTGTTAATTTCTAATTGATAGGTCACATGGTTTGGTGGCCATATTGAATTTACCCTAAAACCTTCAAACATCTTCTCCAGAACGGCTGGTCAGATCAAGGAGAAACTTCACATACATATTGCACACGCTTAGGGAATATAAGTTTGTTAATTATCTTTATTTCTTGAACTTGAGGTTAAAGCTTTGTCCTTGGTTTATGTATTCTTCCACTTCTTCTGTTTGGTTTACATTTATTATGATTTCTCCATGAGGTACAAGGGGGTTCCATTAGTGCTTTGGTTTTTTTGACATGTTCATCTTCAGCCCACATTACATGCTAGCTCCAGCTCGTTCCCGGAACATGGCTTCAATTTTCTCCAAGCTTTCTTCGATAACAACGATGTCTTATGAAAATCTCAAATGGTTTACCTTTTCTCCATTAATGTTGACAACCCTTATCTTCCTACTGAAGTGATCAGAATATATACTCCAGACAGGCAGTGAATAATTTGGGAGCGATTGTATCATTCCTTGTCTCACTGCTTTTTTGATGTTGATATTACCACTTCCTTTGTGCAGGCAGTGCAGCATCAGTGTAGTTGTACAATCTGTGTAAATATATTTCAGTAAGTCAATGTATTTCCTTTCCACTCCTTGTTGATGTAATGCATCCAGCACCGACTGTTTCTACAGAGTCAAATACCTTCTCATAGTCTGCAAATACCATGCAGAGAGGTTTATTATATTCCTGACATTTTTTTTCTCTTCGGTTCATTGATGGTGCGTATGTGGTCTTGGTTGGTGGCTATCTCAAATGCATTTCATTCGATTGGTCAGGACCCTTGTGAAAAGTTTTAATTTTTTTACATAGTCAATTTTCAAGGCTTGTCTGGGGTACCCTGATGTAAAGAGTATGCAACATACCTCTACGAGCAGATATTTGGGTAAATGAAGGTGGTACCGATGCTTATTCTCCCTGATAAAGCAGTGGGAGACAAATGATGCTTTGCTGCCCCCTGCTGATTATGTTTTCTTTTTAGTCTCTCCCCAAAGGGGCTGCGAGACTATTGCAGTGTGTGTGTGTTTTTTTGCTGCGTGTTTTTTACCGCTTGTTCGATCGATGCGAAACTTTAAACTTTGGAGGGACTCCCATAGTGAGAATATTTTATTGGTAACTGACGTCATATTGGATTATAAAGGTAAAAAAAACAATTGACATCTCCAAAACCGTTCAATGAAAAAAAATTTAAACTTGCATAAATTTAAACATAAAGTTTATGACACATGTCATAAACTTCCCATGAGTTATATCGGGTGATAACGATGATGTCATTGGTGAAGTGGTATTCCAGCCATAATTGGTTGAATTGATATCCTTATCCGAAAAGTCTGAAACACGAGCTGTGATTAAATAATTAAATTTATGTCATCCGTCACGTGGTCTGACGGCCATCTTGGATTGAAAATAGAAATGTAAAAAAAATCTTCTGCAGAACTGCTTAACAGATCAATGCAAAACTTCACACAAATGATTGACTGGCCACGAGGAATATCATTTTAAATTTTTGTCATATTCATCTTTATTGATGCAATTTGGCATCGTGCATAAAAGTGGTCATTAAAATATTGGTACGGGTTTTGGGGTGAGCGCGAGGTGCATGAGAGGGTTTCCCCTTTGGACCTGCCGCTCGACCTCCGACCTTGAAGCCACAAGCCACGGATAACTTTGGGGCCCGATGGATTGTTCAGCAACTGTAGACAAGTTATGACAGGATCCTCACACCTAATGTCATGTTACCTATTGGTGAGCTAGCTATCTCAACGAGGGAACCGCACTCTCAACGTCAACCCCATCTACTTATTATGTATAGCCGAGTGAACCATGGGTCAATGTCGGCCATCCGACTGGAGCGAATCACTGGGGGATAACATCCTGTCTATTTCTTATGTACACTATGTCAAACCAATGAAGGAAAAGGACAACCATGCACGTTTGAAATGTTTACCAAAAGCAAGCACATATTTACAAGCATGTACTGGGTGTTCCAAAAAGACCCGGACAACTTTGGCTGTTAATATATATAGAACCATAAATGATACAATACCCTTTGGTTTACATTACACAGAAACTCATAAAGTTTTGTGGACACTGTCAATACATTTCAATGTGAGCTTGGTTTGTCGTGCGCAGGACATCAAGGCGGTACACGAGTTCTTGCCATGTTCTGCTCAGCATGTTTGTGCCCTGTAGCGCACATGTTGCTGTGATCAGAGAACGGAGATCCTGCAGGTTTACCACCTTGGTGTTGTAGACATCTTTGACAAACCCCCACAGAAAAAAAAAATTAAGGGGGGTTATGTCTGGTGATCGTGGTGGACCGGCAGTTGGTTCATCTCAGCCAATCTAGCGACCTGGAAATTTTTCATTCAAGACGGCTCGAACGACTAAGGCCCAATGAGGAGGAGCGTCATCCTGTTTAAAAATGATATCGGGTTGTAGGTCTTCAACTTGTGGGAAGGCGAATCCTTCCAACATATTCATGTAAATTGTTGAGGTCACTGGGTATCTTCCGCAAAGAAAAACGGACCCACCAAGTGGTCATGGAGAAGGCCACACCACATATTGACCTTAGGACTGTCGCATTTGTGTTCAATGACCACGTGGTGGTTTTCAGAGCCCCAGATCCTCACATTGTTCCGTTTTACCTTCCTCAGTACATGAAAGCAAGCTTTGTCCGTGAACATGACCTTTTTCAGGTAAACTTCGTCATCCTCTCATTGGTACACATGCGATGCGGGTGTGTCCACAACACAGCTTGTGGAAAAATGTCACTGTTTACAAGGGAACTTTCAACGCAGCCCTCACCCTTCCTTTCACGCACACAAGGCAGCGACGAGGGCCCCCGCTCCTTCCCTCGTGCGCAAACATTCAGTCGACAGTGCACACTGTGTCATGCATGCGAGATGTGCCATACTTGATGACGTATGGGGTCAGCGCTGCACCTCGTACCACCGACATGCCTGTGAGAAATGCAACGATTCATCACAAATGTCATACTTTGTGCAACAAACGCGTGAAACGCAAAAAGGAACAAAGCCTGATGCCGTGAAGGTAATCCGATCGGCCCGAAGGATTAATGACTACAGACAGACCAAAGGACGACTAACTGGCTGCGAGATTAAGGAACAGATCCCAGGAGCTTCACCCATTTCAACCGGTTCAGCACAGCCTGTTTCCACAAACGAAGGTGGATCACAGTTGATTGGAGTGGTAGCAATTGGAATAGTAACACCCCTGACATCCAACTCAACAGCTGGTGGGTCAGACTGGTACAGCCGCACAAAGTAACCGGCCCAGCGGGCCTTCACTTCACACTCCTCTGTCAAGAGCCTACCACCATCCGCTCTAAATGCAGTACATCGAGGGATGGGCTTGGATGAGTACAATGCAAAAAATCCCCTGTAAGCAGGATGAGAATCACTTGATCACAGGTGATTCTCTACCCCCTCACAGATTCCTCACACATCGGCCTCCTTGTCTACCCATAGCGCACGTACAGTTTTACACTTCAACTCCCTGAACAGCTCAGCTCTGCCATTAAGCCTGGCCCTGCAACTCTGGTCAAGGTATCCAGTGTTCCTTGAGAGACAAAATTCTTCTTAGCCCTACGGTGAGTTCAAAGACATCCACTGGCAACATCAAGGATGGTGGTCTTGAAGGCACTTCATACCTCTTCAGGATTCCCCAAATCACCTCGACCCCCCCAAATCCCCATTCAGCTTGTTCGCAAACTCCTCAGCTACCCTCTCATCCTTGAGCATGCCCACATCCAGCCTCGGACGGGATGGTACCATTCTCCTGAATTTGAGTTGCAAAAAGCCTGTGGTCGGTATTGAGGAACTGAGCACTCTAGTAGACCCTGCAGCTCTGGATCATCCTCCAGCGACCATCAATGAGCACATGGTCAATCTCCTTTGCCACACCGCCAGCGTTGGAATACCAAGTCAAGCGATGAGCTTGTGGGTGCTGAAACCTTGAACCAACCACCCCAAGTCCATGACTTCTTGCAAAGTCAAGGAACTTAGTGCTATTCTGGTTCACAGTTCCAGACCCATGAGAACCGACACATGTCTCAGTGCCAGTCGATGCATTGAAATCCCCCACGATGAGAAGAGTATCTCGCCTGGAGCACTGATCAAGCATAGACTCGAGCGCGGAATCGAATGCATCCTTCACGGTGAGATCACTCGCCTCAGTCGGAGCATAAACAGAGACCAGGGAAACAACACCTAAGGAGTGACGAATTAATTATTCATCTCATAATACGCTTGATGACAGGTGTTACCTCAATTATCATTGCGTTGGACACAGCCACAGCAACTACTTGGGTATGGTAGCCATCAGAGCGACCAGTCCAACAGTGAGTGTTAACCACCCTCCATGATCTCACCACTCTCCGGTCTCCGAACCTCAGAGAGTCCTGGAATACCGATGTTCAAACGCAGGAGCTCAGATGATAACAGGGACAGGTGATCATCCTCTCTTTGGGATGGGACATTCCAGGCACCCACCCGAAGGGACTGCCTCAGGTTAACCCAAGAGACCGCCATCTGGTTAACTACACCTTAGCACCACTCCGCCACACACCACAATCTGACCCAGGAAGTTTATCCCATGCTTTTCCTCCTATCATCAAGGAATTGGGGGTCCCGAAGGCTTTTCCACAATCCCATCATCCAGTGGGCTGCCCTGTGAAGGGCAGCAGCACAGGAGGTACTCCCACGGAGCGGGTTCTCAGTTTTCTTTGCATTTGTGGGTTTTGTGGAAGGAAGTGTTTCACGGTAGCCGAAGTGCAAATCCTGCCACCAACTTTTGAAGAAAAAGTAACCCAACTGCAAGAGGATGTCTGCAAACACAGTTGGGCACTAGATATGAATGGCCATTGGCTCACAAGGAGCTCCTCCAAAATACAGGCAAATCCTTGAGAACCTGCTTCAGAGTGCAAAAGACCTTAGACTGCAGAGAAGGTTTACGTTCCAACAGGACAATGACCTCAGGCATATAGCCAAAGCAACACTGGGATGGCTTCAGAACAAGAACGTGAAAATCCTTGAGTGGCCCAGCCAAAGCCCAGACTTGAATCCCATTGAGAATCTGTGGAAAGACTTGAAGATTGATGTTCACCGACACTCCCCATCCAACTACACAGAGCTTAAGCAAATCCACAAGAAAGAATGGGAGAAAATCCCAAAATCCAGATGTACTCCTGGCTCTGGGGGGGGGGGGGGTGTTTGTGTACATGACTCTTTTCGAGCGTCACCCTATTTTTATTTTTTGTTCAAAATGCCAAGATCTTCAAAAAAAGTTTGGGTAACACCTCCAGATCAAGTACGTTTTCTCTGTAGGGTCCATCTTGGATTCGCAGTTGGCTCCCAGCAAATTATAATTGAACCAAAATGCCCATATTGGGTTTAGATGGAATAAATCGTTAGTAAACATCCATAAATTAATTTTGATTTACTTCAATTACTTATGCATTGCTTAACACATTTTAGCATGATTTATTCTCTTAAAACTTGGTTCACAGTGGAAAATGACCATATTTTACATAATTTTAGTCAAAAATAGCTTTCAACTTGAAAGTAGCTCAAAGCTTGATGGTCTCTGAATGACTTAATATTGTAAGTAGAGCTATAAAATTTGGCCAAAAGTTTCATTATTAAGTTCTCTGAGCAATTCTATTTTCATATTATCACAATGGGGCTCTGTGTAATGACCACAGAACTCATTGTAAACCAAAGTCACCCCTACTCCCAAATGGCCACTTTTGCGGTATTTCATCAAATGATGATATCTCCTTAATTAAATGCCATGGAAAGTTGATTTTTTTGTACTAAATATAGGTTATTGACCCCAAGGAATTCATTGGTAACATTTTTGTATTTTTTTAGCTGATCTAATTAGCATAATCCCAAGATTTTCCTCAAACTGACTGCCAAAATAATGAAAAGTAGACATAATTTAACATTGAAGCTTTAATTAATGGTCTAAAACAGTGATGTGCATATGCTTCAATCCTACTGAGACTATATTGAGACACTCATCTTAATTAGATGTCAGGGAACTTGGGGCACAACCACATACCGGGGCAAGGTCAAGTACCAAAAGATTTCCATATTTTATTTCTAGCCATCACACCATGTTTAGAATATGGGCTTTTCCTCGATAAAGATAATACTGTGATGACAATGCTGTTCGGGTCCATTTGACCTTGACCCCATTGTTCGAGGCTAACCACCATGAAACCAAAAGATTCCATATGTTATTTCCCATTTATTCATAACACATATATGTAACTGAGCCATCAGACCATTTTTTTTTAGAAAGATAAGGACATTTTTTTTTACAAAGGGAACACTGTTGATGGTCTATTTGACCCTCCTTCACTCAAGGTCAAATATCAGGTGACCAAATGATTCCCCATATGTGATTTCATATTAGTGTATAATACATACCTAAGCCCTCAGACCATTTTTAAGTAAATTACAGGGATATGAAAGTCTATGATATCATTTTTGGGGATACCTCAGTGAGGTAAACTATGATATCACAGTGAGGTTAACTATGATGTCACTTCCTCTTGGCAACTGGATTTTCAAGAAAAAGAAGAGAAAACAATGCTGCAAACAAAAGGTAAGATTTTAATGGATCACCTTTGATATTAAGTAAATATAATGGTCAAAAGTTGTAAATGAAATATCAAAGAATAATTTATGTGTATTATGTAGTGTATGTAGCAATATTGGTTCTCGCAGTAGGTAGCATAGGTAGTGTAGTACTTAGAACATGTTATAAATCTTGAATGTTGGATGAGTGATTATTCAAGAAAATGTATCAACAACACATTAGAACAATTTTACCTGGACTTTATGAGCTAGTTTGTAGTAATGTACATGTAAATAGTATTAGAATGCAGCATGTTTACTGTAGTTTTCTAGAACACTATGTATGTAGTGTGTGTAATAATATTAGTACTAGCGGTATGTAGCATTTAGAACAAGTTATCTTGAATGCTGGATGAGTGATAATTCAAGAAAATATATCAACAAGTCAGGAACAGATTGAGCTATTTGGCAGCAATGTGTATGTAACTAATAGTATTGATGTATGTGCACCATTGTATTAATAGTTGTGCATAAACCAGAACTTATTTCAATGTGTAAACATTAAAATTCTTAAATTAATATTGCTTTTGGCTTGTTTTAATAGATAGGCTAGAGGGAGTGGGAAGGATATTAAGTTAGAGTTTCATCTTGAATATTGTTCTGCATTCTGAATTTTCAATATTTTGGCAGCAATTTTGGAATTATTAATAAGTAGATCAACTCCAAAAACTCCAAAAATATAACCAATGAATTTCCTGTGATCAAAAATCTATATATACAATATACATGTAGTATCAAAAATCAACTTTCCATGCCATTTCGTTGAGTGGATATCATCATTTGATGAAATACCGTAAAAGTGGCCATTTGGGGGCAGGGGTGACTTTGGTTTACAATGAGCTCTGTGGTCATCACACACAGCCCCATTGTGATAATATGAAAATTGAATTGCTCAGAGAACTTAATAATGAAGCTTTTGGCCAAATTTTATAGCTCTACTTACAATATTAAGTCATTCAGAGACCATCAAACTTTGAGCTACTTTGAAGTTGAAAGCTATTTTTGACTAAAATTACATAAAATATGGTCATTTTCTACTGTGAACCAAGTTTTAAGAGAATAAATCATGCTAAAATGTGTTAAACAATGCATAAGTAATTGAAGTAAATCAAAATTAATAATTTATAGATGTTTACTAATGATTTATTCCATCTAAACCAAATATGGGCATTTTGGTTCAATTATAATTTGCTGGAAGCCAACTGCGAATCCAAGATGGACCCCACAGAGAAAATGTACTTGATCTGGAGGTGTTACCCAAACTTTTTTTTTAAGGTCTTGGCATATAGAACAAAAAAAAAATAGGGTGACACTCTAAAAGAGTCATGTACACAAACACCCCCCCAGAGCCTATACTAATGTGAAAAGTTGATAAGGACATTCCAAAGAAGACTCGAAGCTGTAATCACTGCCAAAGGCTCTTCTACAAAGTATTGATTCAGCGGGCTGAATACTGATGTAAATTAGATATTTATGTACAGTACTGTATTTCATTTTCAATTAATTTGTAAAAATGTCTAAAGACATGTTTTCACTTTATCATTTTGTGCAGATCGGTGACAATTTTTTTTAATGTAATCCATTTTTTATTTAGGCTGTAACACAAAAAAAGTGACAAAGTCGAGGGGGTGTGCATACTTTCTGAAGACACCTTCGTTGTCTGCAATGAGTGTGCTTCGTGGTAAAAGATGCCGATGTTTACACCTGCAGAAAATGCTTGAAGAACGTACGACCACCTGTATCTCGATGACAAGCTTCTACATGTCATCATCAATTAAATCAAACGACCCAGCTCTCGCTGTGCCATTTTGACTCGGGCCATTTTCAGTTGATTCAGAGACCCTGGTGGGATGTGGCAACCACACGCACGGCTCCCTTGGATATTTTAAAACGTAGAGATTGTGCATGCCAGTTCATGCACATGTTGTTGTGGTACTGAAGTGCATCGTTGACACTTGCATGTTGTGGACACGTGCTGTCATCCATAAAGATGAAGTTGCAACCTTATTGTTGTGAAAATGGAACTACAGGCACAATGATCTCATTGCTGTAGCTGACAATCATCATACCCTCTGAAAGATCATAAAATTGGTTATTTGGGAAACATGAATGCCACCTGATGCCAACAGGCTATCCACACCAGGCACCACCTTCTGGCACAATTAATAAATTATTCTCCACCCCATCTCCAAATTCTAGCACATCTATTGTTGAAGTCTTGTCACAATTTGGATGTGTCATTGAAACGCCAACAGTTCACCCTCCAGTTATGTTTCATCACCGACGACATGAGCTGCTATTGAAAGCACCGTCCAATAGAGGGATGCAGAGCAGTGAGTTCCAACCTGGCATGAAACCTGTGCCACAATCTGACTCAAAAGAATGCTGTTGAAAAGTGATTCCTTCAAGCAAGGGTGACAATATAATTATCCTCACGGGGGAATGTAATTCCCTCGGCCAACTTCAATGAGGTCTCTCGCTAAAAGGCCGCCGCACACCAGCTGATGTTCGCCAACGCAACCCAACAAGACTGTTGGCAATGAATTTTATACCATCTCGTTTTGTTGTAGATTGCGGCACACTATGCAACTGTCGATGACAGACATATATATACATATATATATATATATATATATATATATATATATATATATATATATATATATATATATACTGTAAATCTTCTGTTACCTCCGCTATATTTTTGTTGTACATATTTGACAATGGAGAGTTGGTTGAGAATAGGGAGAAGTGGAGGAGTATCATGGTTTCGAGAGAAACACCCTGTGGAATCATGGTCCCAGATTGTGTGCAAAAAACACACTTTTTCTCCATGAAAACAGACATGGATGCATACCTGATCTTACATGAGTGACACCATTGGGAAAAGGCCATTGTTGGGCACGAAGACCACAAATCTTTTGGACACATAGACCATAAACATGGATCGTTTGTAAAAAGAATTGGTGGTAAACAAAAACAAGCCAATTCCATGCGAGGTACATCACCGAGCATTCAGACTGAAACAGTTGGGAGAAATGAAAGAAAAAGACCGTTTAAAAGTTTTTAAAAAACCTAACTGGGTGGGCTGGTAAAATGGGCAAGGAGGCCTTCAAATGCACTGCCAAGCCTGTTCTGAATAGCGCAGCATGACCTGGATACGAGGTGTTAAGATTTTACCCTTTCGTCAACTGCACAAAGATGGTGAAGAAGTTTGCTGCCAATTGGCAAGAAAAATGGTGCGCATCATAAAGCTGCTTACAGCTTAATTGTAAATCATTACATGTACAAATGTAACCCGATTTTCTTTATCTTCTGGGACATTTCATTTTGATGGGACAGCCTCGTGAGCGTGGCATAGTCTGAAGCCTCGGCCTAGTGTCAGGTGTGCTTATATCTTTTAAGACATCCTACAGATGTAAATGAACACTCGTTTTACTCTTCATGCGCTGCACATCATGTGCAGCGAATTTCACCTCCCTGCATCTTGTATTTTTTTTTAAATGCTTCTGTATACCATGGATCTGGATGAAATTTGGTGGGCAGGTTGGGTATGTGACAAGGACGAACTGATTAGATTTTAGTGAAGATCTTGATCCGGCTACTAGAATTTTTTAAGAGATTCATCACCATTGAGAGATAGGGCCAAAAATGATAGATAGCACGATATCTCAATAAGCTATGCACGGAGTCGGACAAAACTTGGTGGACATGTTTGGTGTGTGGCAAGGAAGAAATGATTCAATTTCGGTGAAGATCTGAATCCGGATCTGGATTCGAGAATTATTTAATTCCTAAAGTGATTCTTCACCATTGAGAGATAGGGCCAAAAACGATATAGTACTGTAGAGCATGATATTTCAAAAATGTATTGGGCCCGATATGTTCTCATGGATCAGGCATTGCGTGGCGGAGGTATGCGCTCCACCGAGTGCCCTTATAGTTCACAATGTTACAACGGTCACCTGAACATCTATTAATTTGAGAATTTCTATTTACTAGTATATTAGACATTAAGTTAGAGCAATGAATAAATATTTAATGACATAACACAAAGGTCAAAATGTACCCCTCATGATCATCAAATCGGAATGGGGATCACGTGATCAAAATGATTGACAATGGCAAATTTCCCTCAATAGGAGATACAATGGTTAAAAAGAGGGGGTGAGAGAAATTGGCAGAGGAAGAGAAGGAGAGAAGAATTGAGAATCGAAATCGCATAAATAAAATGGAGGGAAGGGGAATTGTGGCACAATCACCTTTAAGCCGTCTATCCTGGGCTTGAAGTCCGACCCAACTATAAACTGTCATTCTGGTGTTTGACCAGTGTCCCTTGGGTGGACGTTAAACGGGAATCCCATCTGCCAGAATTTGTTGGTGGATGTTAAAGATTACACGCTGTCCTTCGTGAAGAGTACACGAGCTATCGCCGGCACCATGAACAAATGACAAATTCCTGTCCCGACCTAGAACAGGCACTGCATCAGCGGCACAGCCACACCCTCAGCCAATGAAGAATGAGAATTGTGTGACAGCAAGGGAGAAGGGAGTGATGAAGAGGTACGAGCAAACGAGGTGCATAAGAGGGGTTAGGAAAAACTAAATTTCTATGGCTCATTTAAAAATGACATCGCTGCCAATGTAATAGCATGACCAATGCCGAAGGCAATGGTTCTCAACATATTGATCACTGAACACTTGAAATGACATCTTATACAATCTTTAAAATGCATCGATTCCAGTTGTTATTTCTGTAAAATTAAACAAGTAATTTTTTTACAAAGCTCAAATGGTTAATTCAAACAGAGTCTAAATGTTGTTATTTTTTTCTCCACCCAATTTTGCTTTCATTCATTCTGCACATTTCTTCCTTCACCACGCAGTTCAAAATTTCCTTCGTCATTCATACACACTTTTGCATTGTCCGAGCTTGCGATTCTGCAAGTCCTCTCTGCTCTGTACGTTTCCCCCTGTTTTGGAAAAAAAAGTTGGTTTCTTAATAGATTACAAAGGCAGACAAAAAACAAGACACAGCCGCAATGGCTTTGGTAGGAAAATCCTGCATTACGAGCTGGATCTTACACGGGGCCCAACAGACCACAGATTGGAAAACCCATGGAAGAAAGCCATTTAAAATGGCTTTTAAATAAAATAGACAAAAATAAAATAATTAAATAAGTAATGTATCACAGAAGATTAGACAGAGCCAGTTCTCGAGTCCACAGTTCGAGTAGATCCAAAGCAAGAGGAAGTGCTGAAGCACCGCAGAGCATTTCAACAGCCAGCCGTGTACTAGTGATCCCACAATTTCAAATCTTTATTTCCGGTGTCTTGTTTTTTTTTTTTTACATATATAAATACAATGTTTTAACACCATTTGTACAATAAACGTTAAAGTATGCAAATTGTATAAACAGCAGGATTTTCACCTCTTCGTGCAAGCCAAAGCAACAATGTATGGTGAAGCATGCAGCGCGGCACTTTGGGGGACACCATTACACCTCCATACCGGTAGCTTGCCAGTGTCAGAGTTTGGTTCTGAAGCGGTGGCAATTAACGCTGCTACGATTCACCAAAGTAAACAACAGAATACAGTAACAATCAATGACAAAAAAATATTTATCCCGGCACCACAACAAAACAAGAACTCAAAGCAAATTAGGAGTGGTCAGAGAGAGAGACAGAGACAAACGTATGAGACAAAGGAGAGCGCAAAAATATTGTCAAAACAAACATTTCATGGGGAAAACTATTCACAGACATTGAAGGGGTTTATACAATTTTATGCAACACTGGTGAGTGTGTCGATGATGGAGGTAAATTTAAACCATTTCAATTTGTGAAGGACCACCACAATGGACCAAACGATGGCACGGAACCCAAAAATCTGTACGATGCAAAACAAGATGATCAAATTAAAAAACGGAAAATGTACATGACGATGCAAGCGTTTCAAACAACTCTTTCACTCCCGCACAACAACAACAATAATAATAATGATTAATAAAAAAACAAACAATAAATGCACCAACTCTTTTAAGAAAGCATATACAATACATTCTTGGATAGTCACATGGATCTCGATCGTCTTACGAATGATCTTTTGTGAGGAAATGTCCGTGTGGCATGGCATCCAGGTGTACCATTTCGCTCTCGGCCTTCGGTCGCCCTCAAGAGGTCTTTAGTGTAATCGGAGCGGATGATGCACAGTGACGACGAGCACCGAGGTGAATGAGAACAGTTGGCACTCGACGTGCTGACCGCGTCTCAAAAGTACAAATCGAGCTCGTTTGGTTGATCTTGTAATGCACTGATAAGGAGAGAACCGGTCAACACGTCGTCACACCACAAATTGTGACATTAAGGCAAGTAGCCTGCGGATGGCATGGCTCGAATCGCTTGGAAGTTTTCTTATCCAAAGCGCGGAACATTTGATCTCTAAAATAAAATAACATAGATGAGCATGCCGATGGAGAAAACCTGCAGCAGTAAAGAGAACAGTGATCATTACACATTACAAGTACACCTTCAGTGGAGACTAAAAGAAAGATCACGAGCATAGCAATGCACTTAAGATACGAGCGTCGTTCACTCGGCATGAACTGCTGGTAACATTCGCTATGGTAGAAAAAAAAGAATACAAAAATGTGAAGTACTGCACATAAAAGTTGCCTTTCATACAACATACATTTTTGACAGCTTTAAGTCCAATGTGAAAGACTTTTAATATCACCGTTCATCTGAGAATCCACCGACACTTGCTCAACACCAATGAACTGGTGGTGGAATCAAAAAACAGTAGTCATCCAAAACTTTCATTGATGTTTCCATCGCACTAGTTTCATTAGAAAGGTGTAGTTGCATCGATGAAAACTTTTAATTTCACTTTTCAAGCCACAAAAGGAGGTACCAGTCATGTTACTGCAAAATCTTCGAGGTTAGGACTAAAACAATCAGATGCACAGGTGTCAGTTTCCAAATCAACGGCTGGGCAGTGCAAGGTATCTATTTTAAAGCAAGGCAGCAAAAGGATATTACTCCTTGACTACCGGTAATTGGCATACTGGAAGCTTTTGAGAATTCATAAGGAATCAAAATGATGAAAATAAAATAATAAAGAAAAGGATTTTTTGAAAAACAAACGATTTTTCATTCCGAGTCAGTAAAAGGGGTTTTGGGGTGGCACGACATTTCCGTAAGCAACAATTTAGGCCCAATCACAAGTTATGCCACCCCCCCCCCAACCCCGAATGTATTAGAACCAAAACGTGTACACAGACATCACGTGTAAAACAGACAAAGCGGGGTGGGAAGATTAGCCCCTTTTCTCTGAAGGGCAGAATCAGCTGCATTTTTACAAAATCGATCAAACATGGATAAGCGTCAATAAACCAGCTTAGGTTCTAAAAGTTTTGAAACAAAACCCTTAATACTGCTGCCCTCGGCTAGTGTTTCTCTGGGACACCAAAACAGTGTGCTCACTACCAAGCCGTGATTATACAAATTTGAGAGAAAAAAAAAAACAAGAAGTCATCAATTAAGTTAAATTTAAATGGAGGCCACATAAAAAAAATTTAAACAATAAATAAAAACTTCAAAAATGCTTTGGACTGAGGTTTGGATGTTCACAACACTAAACAGCTTACGCTGCACATTTTTTTGAAAAAAAAAATTATAATTTCAATATCAGACTCCAAAATCCTTTTGGGATCAAGTCTTGTTAACCACAATGTGCAGCCTGGGTACGCGAAGACTGCTGGCTAAAAGAATCAACGTGTGGTCGGTTTGTAAGTAAGATGCTTAGTCCGTGGATGGGAGGTAAAGATGCTGGGCTGGGTAGAATGAGGCCAAAAGCTCGTCATTATAGATCAAATACGATGAACGGCGTGTACAGGGAAAACGCTCTTTTTGCAGGAGAGGACAGTGAAACGATCATTCACAAACATTTACATTTTGGCCGATACGCATTTGAAAAACTATTGCGAGAAAATGTTTTTGAACTGCAACATAAAAATAAAATAGAGAAACAAACTAGAAGGGCACTCGGTAGAGCGCATACCTCCACCACGCAATGCCCGATCTACGAGAACATATCAGGCCCAATAAAAATTTGAAATATCATGTATCGTTTCTGGCCCTAATTGCTCAATGCTGAAGAATCACTCTAAAATTAAATAATTCTCGTATCCAGAACTGGATCCAGATTCGGATCTTCACCAAAATTGAATCAATTCTACCTTGGTCACACACCCAACATGTCCACCAAGTTTCGTCCGAATCCGTCCACAACTTTTTGAGATCATGTGCTATATCTCGTTTTTTGGCCCGATCTCTCAATGGTGAAGAATCACTTAAAAAATTCTCGTGGTCAGATCCAGATCTTCACCAAAATCGAATCGGTTCGTCTTTGTCACACACCCAACCTGCCCACCAAATTTCATCCGGATCCATCAACAACTTTTTGAGATATCCTGCACACAGACAAACGCATAAGCAAACAGACGGAGAGGGGTGAAAACACAACCTCCTTCACCTTCAGTGGCGGAGGTAATAAACACTGACAATTGAATAAAGAATTCAGAGTGCTGGTTTGTTTTAGATGGTGGGTTTCAGATTCAGATTGGGTTCACGGCATAGTGGGAACGTTCAGCGATTTGTTGGGATGCCCATGTACATACCAGCAACGGAGTCCATTAAATATTTCTATAATCCAGTCCCAACCCAGGCATTTTCATGTTCCACATAACCAGCAATCTTTTCCATCAAAATGGAGCTCCATCACCAACTGTTGCCTTTCATTTGCTGTACAAATCCAACTTCCCTGTGACGTCGACATCGGGGGGGGGGGGGGGGACTTTAAAGTTACCACATTTTAAAACTGGTTCTCTTTAATGATCACATGTTCTCACGCAATGTTGACTGAAGGATTTAAAGAACAATTTAATCAAAGACAAGTTTGCAATGAGAAGCATTCATAGAGGACACCAGTACACCCTGGTCTGTGTTTATCGAGGCTGGTTGTCTCCTCCACCACCCCCAACCAAAAAAAATATAATGCAACAACTAAGTTTCCTTCTACCCACTGATCCGACAAACCTCAGACATTTAACAAATTCCTACCCCAACATAAAAAAAAACAAAAAATAAAATACTGTTCCTCTTATTAAACAAAATAGTACTGCCTGAGAGCATCTCATGGTTTATAATCTCAATCGCCTTTTCTTTCTCGATAACCATCTCTGGAGCTGACAGGATAGCTCAGAGGTAGCGCCTTTAGGCCATTTAGTCTGGATTTTATTCCTGACCACAACCTGTCACCTTGGTGCTTAACAGGTCGGATGGTGTATCGACGAGTACAGTCCTTTGAAAGATACGAATCTAGATGTCCCATCTGCTCACATTCACTGAAGAGTTGTTAACAATCATACAATAGCCTGTTAAAAACAGTACGCCATCGTTGCTGGTACCAAATCAAAATTTCTCTCTGCCAAAGAAAAACCACCTGCTGCCCTATACAAATATAATAATAATAATAATAATAATAATAATAATAATAAATTTCCAGAGCATACCAAATCCTTCTATACAAGGAAATTTGTTACAAATCCAATGTTTAATTGTTATTTCTTTTTTAAATTAATAAAAATTTACTTCCAAATGCCATTAATCTGTTTTTTTTTTAAATACATACATACACTACATGGCCAAAAGTATGTGGACACCTGCTCATCCAACATCTCATGGGATTAATATGTAGTTGATCCCCCTTTGCTGCTATGACAGCCTCCACTCTTCTGGGAAGGCTTTCCACTAGATGATGGAACATTGCTGCGGGGATTTGTTTCCGTTCAGCCATAAGAGCATTAGTGAGGTCGGGCACTGATGTTGGACGATTAGGTCTGGTTTGCAGTCAGCGTTCCAATTCATCCCAAAGGTGTTCGATGGGGTTGAGGTCGGGGCTCTGTGCAGGTCAGTCAAGCTCTTCCACACCGATCTCGACAAAACATTTCTGTACGGACCTCGCTTTGTGCACGGGGGCATTGCCATGCTGAAACAGGAAAGGGCCTACCCCAAACTGTTGCCACAAAGTTGGAAGCACAGAATCGTCTAGAATATCATTGTATGCTGTCGCATTAAGATTTCCTTTTACTGGAACTCAAGGGCCAAGCCCGAACCATGAAAATCAGCCCCAGACCATTGTTCCTCCTCCACCAAACTTTACAGTTGGCACGATGCATTCGGGCCGGTAGCGTTCTCCTGGCATCTGCCAAAAACAGATTCGTTCGTCGGACTGCCAGATGGTGAAGCGTGATTCATCACTCTGGAGAACGTGTTTCCACTGCTCCAGGGTCCAATGGCGGTGAGCTTTACACCACTCCAGCTGATGCTTGGTATTGCATGTGGTGATCTTAGGCTTGTGTGCGGCTGCTCGGCCATGGAAACCCATTTCATAAAGCTCTCGACAAACAGTGCTTGTGCTGACGTTGCTTCCAGTCAGTTTGGAACTCGGTAGTGAGTGTTTCAACTGACGAGAGATGATTTTTCCACACGACGCGCTTCAGCACTCGGCGGTCCTGTTCTTTGAGCTTGTGTGGCCTTCACTTCACGGCTGAGCTGTTGTTGCTCCGAGACGTTTCCACTTCACAATAACAGCACTTGCAGTTGACCGCGGCAGCTCTAGCAGGGCAGAAATTTGATGAACTGACTTGTTGGAAAGGTGGCATCCTATGACGGTGCCTCGTTTAAAAAAATCACTGAGCTCTTCAGTCCGGCCCATTCTACCGCCAACGTTTGTCTATGGAGATTACATGGCTGTGTACTTGATTTTATACACCCGTCAGCAATGAGTGTGGCTGAAATAGCCGATTCCACTAATTAGAAGAGGTGTCCACATACTTTTAGTCATGTCGTGTACTTTGGATTGGTTCCTGGAAATTTATGAGATTGGAAAGATTGGTTCAAATGAAAAATTATGTTTAAAAATAAATTGAAAATGTTAACAATCCCTCAAAACTCTTCAAAATATGAACTTTCAGTTTTAGGAAAGATGTGTGCAGAATGTTCAATGTTACGTGGATTCTATCCCCTATGGATCCATGAGCAACAACTGAACAAACAGCACAGAGTAAAATGAAAATAGAAATTGAAACGAAATCTCAAAGATTAACCACCTTGGAATAAGGTTGCGCTTTACCACCCCAGCTTGGCCAGCCTTATGACAGCGACGTGAATCTCAGACAATGATTGCAGGGGGGAAAGAATTGATTAAATGGTTATCGATGATGCAGCCAATGGTGTAGGTATCAGAATTTTGTCATGTTACCCAATCTTATCTGGAAGCATACTTTTATTTAGCAGAAACATAAATGTAACATCATCATCATTAACCTGCAAAAGAATAGGCCATGGGTGAAGACAAGACAAAGACAGGAAAAAGACAAAACATGAAATTTAAAGACAGTTTGGATAAAGAGAACGGAGAGACAGGGATAAGCCGAGTCAAGCAACAGATAGAGGAATGCAGGATATCAACATGAAAAAAAAGAAAATCAAATACAAACAAAGTGCTTGCCTGTAGTCAATGTTACCTATATCAAGGAAAGAAACAGCACATTTAAGTCGAGTTAAACAACCATCAAAAACTTATTTATTCGTTTTGTTCATTTTGTCAACATGGAGTCTCGAGCTGGACCTCAACGGACACTAGTGATTGTGGAGAGAGGGTATTCAAGGCCCCTGGAGCTCATGTGCGACAAAGTATCGAAGGCGCTCGAGATACTGGCTGTACAGCTCAACGTCGTTATGCCCAGCACCTTCGACCCAAAGTGGCTCGACAGGATGCTGGCAGCGCTCGTAAATGGCCAGGCCATGAGAGAAATCTATCACCTCGTCCTCAGTGCCGTGGATCACCAGGACGTGCGACGACACTTTTGCGATCTTGTCAATGCTGCAAGGGATGAGGGAAAGCAAAGTGCACATGATGCAAGGTACGTGTCTTGCATTTTTACAACATCGAGCAAGCTCATTCAAATCAGTCCAATTCAGGAACAATACAAACCTTTCAAATAAAACAAACAAACAAAAAAACTAGGAGAGGTCATAGAACACCTTACCCCACGCAATGTTCAAATACACAATCAAATTTATATAAAATTATTTTAAAGGTCGTATAAAAAAAAAATTTTGGAAGTTTACTGCCGTTGATGCAGTCTTAAACACCAACTTATTGGACATGTCCAAGCAGTGCAAAGCTGGAGGTTTTTGGAACCATCAAGAAGATGATTTCGGTTCTACAGCGTGCAACCATACAATTCAATTGACAACATAAAAGGTTTTTGTTTTTTTTTGTATCCCATGTCGAGGCTCGTGTAAGAGCTAAAACATATAACAAGGCAGGAGACAAGAGGGATGGGAAAAGGAAGCACAAAACAGATCTGTGGAAGGGAGAGGGATGGGTCAAGGTAAAAAAGATGGTAGTACAGGGACTTTCAGGAAGGAAAACAGGGAATTTGAAGGAGGTATGTTTGGGGTGGATTAATGGGGGTAGAAAAGATCATGGTTTTGGATGGGGGAAGATTTGAGATGGTGGTGAACAGCTGTTTTGAAGACCTGGAGGGAGGAGTGTGATTGAAGGCCCAGATAGCGCACAGGGCCTAGAGCGCTGCCTTGAGGAACTCCAGCATGGACAGGAAGAGGAGATTAACAGCCACGCATTTACTGTGACAGAAGAGGAAGTCCACGAGCCATGAGTGGAGATTTCCTTGGATTATAACATAAGAAAAGTTTGTTTAGCAGTGCAGGATGCTAGACTGTATCGAAAGCACGCGATATGTCTTGGGAGATGGCTCTGATATCATGTTTGGCATTTATTACCTCCATCCATTGTTGGGAAAGCAGAAGTAGCATGTCCAGGGTTGAGTGACCTGGTCTGAATCCAAATTGATGATCGGAAATCAAGCTATTGGAGAAGAGAAAGGATTTGATGTTGGAAGCGATGATGGATCCCATGACCTTGCTGATGAATGGGAGGCTGATTGATCTGTCGATTGATCTGAATGGAAGGCTGATTGATCTGATTGCAGGGATCAGTATTTTCACCTTTTTTATGCAGAGCGGTAATGTTTGCTAATTTCCAAGGACATGGCAGATGACCTTGAGTAAATGAGAGGGTGAACAAGAGCAGCAGCGCACATTTTTCGGACATGAGGGGTGATGCCAGGGGCAGAATCAGAGATGAGGTTTGACAGCAAGCTCTCCACCTTGTCAGGAGAAAAGGACACAGAGTCCAGGAAGGCTCAGTGTGACCGGGTAAGGTGGGTACCGACAGCAATGGGTTTGGGACACAAGATTTAGAAGCAAACACCGAGTTTAGGCATTCAGCGTTTTCACGTGCGGTATCAGCTGTGCAGCCATTTGAGGAAAGGGATGGAGGGGGAACATATACCAGAAACAGACTTAACTAGACGCCACCAGGATTTGGAAGAGGGAGACAGGTTTGAGAGTTCAGACTTGAGATTAGTAAGATGTTGTTTTCTGGCTCTCCTGAGGGTGGACACACACTTGTTCCGAGCTTTGTGGAAGAAACTGAGATTACCCTCAGGAGGATTTTTAAAGGTCGTATAAAAAAAATAATTCCGGAAGTTGAGTGTCGTTGATGCAGTGACTTTTACACATGACATTAGTTTTTCATTCCTGTTGTTTGTGTCCTTTTGGACTTCCTTAAAAACAGCACGTTCCCCGTTTGAAACAATTTTAATTTTTACTTGAATGCCAGACTGACAGTCAAACAGACTGAAGCAACTGCTTTACCAAGAGTGCACATCCGCACTCGGGATGCAATTGCATACAATTGGCCAAATTCAGAGCCAAAGTACTGCTAAACTTCAGGTTCGTGTTCCAATTTGTGATCTACCTTGTTCGAAATATAAAATTAAATTCAAATGAAGTAGTTCCTCAATCATAGACTGATATGTGAAGACAGACAGTGTGAACAAATTGCTTAACCCCGCGATGATGTATTGTTGGACCGTGATGGCATCTAATAATTACATACTATTGGAACGTACCTTTTATAACCTTAGAAACACTTTACTACTCCTTTAGAGCTTCAGACCCCAACCACCTTTGGACATTTTGACCCTTGACCCTTTCAACCTTTAGACCCCTTTACGACCCTACTGGAACACAACCTTTATACCCCATAGCACCCTTTAGATCCCCTTTTACCCTAACCACAATTGAAACATACCATTTAGACCTTGAGACATTCTAATGTGTTGGAGCCCTTTTGACACACACCGAACAAACATCTATAAATTTTTCTTGCAATATACAGACCATACTTTTTTCAGCAAGTAATGCACAAACTCAACCCACCTGGGGGGTGGGTACTCTGCAAATTATTCAAAATTTACATCAATGATTTATATAGTGGGGTTAAAAGTTGGCTTTCCAAATTGACAGATGAAACAAGGCTTGGAGTTAAGGTGGGAGGGGGGGGGGGAAAGGGAGTGATCAGATTCAGGAACATTAGATACTGTTATGTTTGAGGGGGGGGTATGCATTCAAAGGGTAATTAGGATGTTTAATCAGGTATGCCATGCTGTTCGAGTTTACCAGGATCTCGATGTAATAAGTAGCAATTCAGTGGTGATAAGTTGTCTAGTAAATGTTCATTTCTTCAAGGGGGAAATGATAATTGTCACGTAATTAGATAGGGACACGGGAGAGGGTAAGTGTGTCTGCGTAAACCCCTTTTGGTATTCTCTGGAGACTGGCCGTGACGTCACAGGACAGTGCAGCGGATGGCTCCGCCCCGTGATCACGATTGGCGGAAGGCGACGGCGGTGGACCAATAAACGGCTCGATTGGAAGTGACGAGGACAGGAGGATAAAAAGGTTCTGTTCGGGGTCGAAAAGGAAGAGGAAGAAGATCGGGACAAAACGATAGTGTTTTTTTGGTGTGGAGGCTGTTGCGCGGGAAGCATACTTGTTGTTGTGCTGATTCGATCGCGTTCTTCATCGTGTCTTGGAGCCTTGCTGAGACTCGTGCCTCACCTTGGTTGGCTCTGGGGTTCTGCTGGCTCGCAGTATGGGGTCGAATGGCGGGCGGACCTGTCTCCCTCTCCTGCTCGCAACTTGGCGCCAGAACTGGTTCCCTGGTGGCTGTGAGCAGACTTGGGCCAGGACCAGGAGGTCGACAGCACCACGGTTTCTCCTGCCCCCCTGACGAGAGCAAGGCCAGCTCGTCCGACGCCGATCCAGGGACAGTTGCGTCCACACCACGGTCCAGCCTGACCACCAGAAGTAGCTAAGTTTTGTGTGTGTGTGTACTTGGCGCCTTAGAGGGTTTGAGAATTGTATATTCATTGGAATTGTCTGTGTTTCCCCCACGCCCGATCCCACACCATCCCGTCGAATCGCCCCGGATCCCTCTTCTTGCTGAGTCTTGTTAATAATAAAAACAAATAAACATCATCAACTCAGTGAAAAGTGACTCGTGCCACCTTCCTCGTCCCGTTTGTGGTAGAGCGATTAGAACCGCCATGTTTGGGTTATAAATAAATAAACCGCCTCCATCGTTTCGGCTCATTCTACGTTGGCGGGACTGTTCAAGTCCCGTGGACGTCACAATACTCTGATTGGGAAAAAGATTGGCAGATGCTGTGCAGTTCAATATCAGGGAAATGTAAAGTGATGGGGATGAGTAGCAATAATAAAAATATAGATTATATAATGCAAGGGGCTGTCTTGGAGCATGTCACAAAATAACTAGGACACTCTTCGACGTCGCGACATCACCAGATATGCCCACATTATTCCATCATCATACACACTTGTATCAAGTTTGATTTAAATCCCTGAACCCAGATTCAAAATATAAAATAATTCTGGCTGCCAGACCATGTGTCCTATCAGGTTGAAATTTAAAAAAATATTTTCCCCATGACTACGAGATCATAATTATGATGTTTCACTTCGATTAATGAAGCAGTTAAAGAGAAACATTTTTTTTAAAAGATTTTGGTTCAATCCAATATGGCTGCTGGACCATGTGACCTATTAATTATTCATGAGCACGGTGACATTCCCAAGGCTTGAGGGACATGTGGGGAAAGTTTCCCTTCGATCTGTCAAGCCGTTCTGGAGATGAAAATTTTAAAACATTTATTCTTCAAAAATAAATAAATACATCACAGCTATGACATCAGAGATGGAGAACCTTTTGTTCCTCATGGATAGGAGATCATATCTGTAAAGTTTTGCCTCTCTGTTGAGCTGTTTCGGAGAAGGTTTTTGAAAGTTTTTATGTTAAAAATAATATAAAATAAAAATAGCTGCTGAACCACGGAACCGATAACCACACGTATGGGCACGTGAGAGCAAAGGAACAGCCTGTGTGGTTGTTTCTGGCACGCGGTTTGAAAGTTTTTTTTTTCTTTTATTGCACGAACGGCCACGCACGTACGGGCCCGCACGAGTAATAATGATAATCGCTCAGGCCCTGAACAGAGTCCGCAACCCTCTCAAACTGCAAAGCTTCGAATCTCTCAGTCTTTCTACGCCCTTCTCCATCTCCTTCAGAGGTTCTTCACGCATCAATTTCTGGAGAGTAGGCACGTCCTTCGGCCTTCCTCCTCTGCCTTTTGGCATTCCTTTTTTCCCCTGGAATGTTAGTACTGTACATGCGAATGTTCAATTAGTTATCAAATATTTTTCTTGTTTTCAGACTTTACCCAATGAAATTCAACTTGTGCAAAATCGACTTGCGTAAAGGTCCCAGGAAAGGAACCCTTGTGCAAGTCGAGGACTGTCTGTATACGAAATAAAATACAAGAGTGGAAGTGTGCAGTAAGCGTGGATTTTTGGGAGTTGAACCAGGAGGTGCATACTGGATGAACGTGTACATCTTGGCAGAGTTGAGATGGATCGGAGAGCTGGGAGAGCAATGCCAAAATCAAAACTTTTCATATATCATAATGCCAAAATCAAGAATCAAGGTTCAGACCTGGCAAATCTTGGCAAGCCGACAATATAAATAATCCTATATATTAAAAACATAATGAAGCTGCCTGAGTGCATCTGAAGCCTTCCAGGTGGCTGCACAGTTGGCCTGACTCCATCCACAAATGTAACCATGGGGAGAAAAAAAACAACAAAAAAAAACATACGTCCACCATTTTGGTTCTACAGGCCACAGTACATATAGGCCTCTGACATCTGGTGTCAGCCTATGGGTAAGTGCAATTGTCATCTATCAGAGATACATAAACATGATGTATTTATTATACATGCACATTAAGCAGTTGGCATGTTTTTACTTGCAATGTGTCAAGTCGACAAGAACTCCACATGGTTGTTGTTGCTGTTGTGATTCTTGTTTGGGGGGGGTGGGGTCGATTTTTGAAATGTGAACCCATTGGTCGGACAACTGTCAAACAGCTGCCGGACCCCACTCACATTTACCACTTGACTCCACCCACCATGGCTCACAGAGATGAAATAATATGGCCACCACCTTGGTTTTCTGGTTTGGCCTGAGACATCAGGCCTGCAGGCCTCCACCGATTATAATCCACTGCCTGGGTTTGTTGCGTCAGATTTCCATTGGCTTTGTTTAGGTCGAGTGTTGTTACTCATGATGAGGGACCCTAAAAAATCCAATCAATGTCAAATAAAAATTATTAGTAAGGTTTCATCAAGCCCATCAGCGTGCTGGGTATGCACCTCCCAAAGAAAATAGCATAACGTAATTTTTGAACAGCCCCATATTGGGGTTAAACAACCCATGGCCATGTGATGAATCAGTTCGTTCTGATATAACTGTGGCAGAGGCTGACATGGATGAGAGGTGTCGAGTTAATCATTTAATAGTGCATTAAATGCGCGTTTCCCAATCGGCCTATTTCCAGATTTTGTCGCAGGTTGTGACCACAGTGCGGTCATTCTTGTTGCATCATGTATGTAGGACAAGCCCGATTTTTTTTTTTTTTTTAAACACTTTCAGGAACGGTTTGTTGTCTATATACCTCCCAAAGAAAGCAAGGGTTTATCTCCCTAATTTTATTGCACAAGAGGACTTCTGAGTTGATGTACATTTGAAGATGGTACGATACACCATGAAAGAAAGGAATGTTTTGATTACAACCCGTGCAGAGGAAAGAAAATAGTCAGAGGTAATGCATATTGATGGATGGTACAAGGTAAAATATATATATATATACACATACACATATATATATATATATACACAGACATTATATATATACACATACATATATATATATATATATATATATATATATATATATATATATATATATATATATATATATATATATATATATATATATATATATATATATATATATATATATATATATATATATACATATATATACACATACATATATATATATATACATATATATACACATACATACATATATATATATATATATATACATATATATACACATACATACATATATATACATATATACATATATATATACATATATATATATATATATATATATATATATATATACACATACATACATATTGTTGTGGTTACCAGATTCGCAAACCACCATTCAGGTCCCTTAGGTGAGGTATCTCGGTAAGTGCATGTGTAGTTAGGCCCAAACCCGTTGTCTAGTGGGAATACATGTCATTTATATGTGCTGCGACTCTTCAGGATAGCCGTTTTTCTTTTACTATCTTTATTTTGGACCAACCGCCATGATCACAACCACAACATCAACCACCAACCATAACGCCGCTTCACCACAACCGCCACGACCTTCCCGTCACACCTCGCAACCGTAGCATCGCCACCGTTCTTGCCCCGCTGTGGGTACCGGTGTTGGACTCATGCAGAACGCGCGTCGAACAGCGTGTACAAAATCACGGATTTTGTGCTTCAAAAACAGATCAAAAACGACACACGCCCACTTTTTGCCATCCAATCGGTGAGCGAGGGGCGAATTGGCCCCGCCCCCAGGGCGATCGATATATGCAAATTTGTGGATCAAAAAGCCTTCACGCCCACTTTTTCTCGGGCCAATGGGGAGCGAGGTGAAAGGTCAAAGGGAGGGGGTCAAAGGCGAAGTTACGGGGGGATAAAAGGATGGTGTTCGTCAGTCAAAGGAGTCGTAAAAGTCGGAACGAGAGAGTCAGCAAGAAGAGTCAGCAGAACGGGAACGAGAGAGTCAGCAGAACGGGAGTCGGAGTCAGCAGAACGAGGGTCGGAGAGTCGCAAAGGAGGGTCGGAGAGTCAAGAAGAGGAGAGTCGGAAGCAGAGGGTCAAGACTTCGCGGGCGGTGGAGCTGCTCGTCGTGTGCGTTGGAGTCGGAACGGAGGGGACGGAGCTGTGGAAAGGCGGCGACACCAGACGAGGGGGTGCTCGCGTCGTGCAGGAAGCTGCACCCGAGGGAGGCCGACAGCGCGACCTGGCCGAGGTGGAGACGCTCGTCGCACATAATAAAGATCCTCTATACCCCGAGCATCAGCAACCCCCTCCTGTTTCCCCCCGCGCTGAGATAGTGCGACCAAGGGGGGCCCGGTGCCCCCCCCTGCCAGGGACTGTCCACGAGGCCCGCGGAGAGGGCGCCATCGCCGCTCCGCGTCTCATCACCAGACGGGTAGGCGCGACCCGGTCTCGGCCTCAGGCCTACCTCATTCTTGAGGGTATTTCTTTTCCTTGGTTTTGGGTATGTGTTGTCGGCGCCGTCTGTGAAGTAGAATTGTATAAGTGTTGCCGTGTGCTCGGTAGTCGGTATTAGCTCTGCACTGTGTTTTCACTTTTATGTTTGCTTTTTGTGTAAATGGAATTGTGTTTTCTTTTTTTGTGTGCATTTGGTGGAATTGTATTTGTGTGCTTTCCGTTCGTCGCGAATAAATGTGCTTTATTGTTGAACTGTTCTCCCGCTTCGCTTCGTCTTTTCCTCCATTGAATCCCCATCTTGCTTCACGTAAAGGGTTGGTAGTGGGCTGAATACGCCCGATAATTAACCGAACCGTCGAGGTCGACGATAACACCGCTCGGTTATTCTGATAGTACGGAACGGGTCGCTTAAGTGGCCCGTGTCCGAAGTCGACCTGTGGCGAGGTGCGATCGCCCGGTCTACCCTCCGCGTGGGTACTTAGGTAGTTCGAATTTGGCGAGCAACCCTATCCCACGCGGGGGCTGATTGGCTCGATCGCGGTGAGACCGAAAGGTCCACCCGTGACTGGTTCCCGGCGTTAGTCCGAGAGGGTCACGACTGGATTGTCCGTTCGGTGGGCGACGTGCCGCGATTCGAGTTACGTGGCCGTTCGCACGCCGGCGGGCGCGAAAAACCGCAACACTGGTGTCAGGTCGTGCGATACAAATTCATCGCCCTCCTCGCGGCACTGGTATCGGAGAACAGGAAAACGGGCTCTCCTGTCTCCGGCTAAATTCACGGGAATCGGTCCAGGGGTGAGAGAAGCGACCCCCGATTCCCTCCAAATTACGAGCGAGCTAAATTAACCCTTCACGAGAAGCAAGATGGCGTCTCAAGGCGAGCGGGTGCCGGGTGGATTAGGTGTGTGTAATAGTAATGTAGAATCCATGGCTCAGGACGAGATCACCGTGCAAGAGAAACCCGTACCAGAAGGTTGGGAAAGGCATCGATGCAGTTCATCTGGTCGGTTTTTTTATTATAACCCCACCGCTAAATGTAGTCAGTGGGAGTGGCCAGGGCAGGTGACAATACAGCACGTTATGGAACTCGTGCAGAGCATAAATGACAAACTGGATTACAGGAATGCCGAAATGAAAGAAAAGGAACAACGAAATGAAGAGAAATACGCAACAAATGGAAAATAAAAAAATGGATGGAAACGCACTCGAAGCGAAAAACCAAATGAAAGAAATGCGGGGTGAGATGCAGAGCATGGGCATAGGCCTGCAGGCAGGCATTATGGCAATGGCGAGGAGCGAAACGCGGACCACGGGCGAGAAAATGGCGCTGCCACGTGCTGGGACGAACGAGCTGGGGGGGAGTGCAACGGCTGTCAGACCCGCGGTCGGGGCGGGCGAGAAAATAATTCGGGAGACGTGTAAGACGAGACACGAGGTAAAGAAGGTATTAGAAAAATTAAAAGAAAGCCAGGAGGAGACAGAGGAGGGATTGAAGGTCGAAACGGTGGAGTGTGAGAAAAGACTTCAAGACATGAAGAGAGTTGATAAGCTGGGACTGGAGGGAAAAACGGAGACAGAGGAACTGGGAAGACGGTTAGAAAACCACAAGCGCAAGCCGGAAGAACAGTTAGAAGCCAAAGCAAAGTCTGAGTGTGCGGAGATGAGAAAGGAATTGGAAAAGAAAGTTTCTGAGTTACAGAAACACCAAAACAAAGAGAGGGAACTACAAAACGAACTGAGAGTGTTAAAAGAGGAAAGGAAGAGAACGGAAAATGAAACTTTAAGAAACCACACTGCACAGATCGAACAGCTGGAAGCGAAGGCCAGACTAAAGAATGAGGAACAAGAAAGAGTAATGAAGGAAGAACGAATGAGACAGGAGAAAGAAATCAGTCAGTTGAAAGAAATGACGAGATTGCAGAAGGAGGAACAAGAAAGACAGTGGAATAGAAAACTGAAAGAGTATGAATTTGAAACTGAACGACAAAAGGAAAAAAATAGGTTTGAATACGAGGAGAAAGTAAAGGAGCAAGGAATGAAGCAGGAAGGAGAAATCAGGAGATTGAAGGACACAACGAGATTGGAGAGGGAAGAACGAGAGGAACAATGGAATAGAAAACAAAAAGAACATGAATCTGAGGTTGACCAATTGAAAGAAAAGCTGAGGCTGGAGTACGAGATGGACAAAGAACAGCGAATGAAACACAAACAGGAGATTAACCAAATGAAGAAAACCATGAAACTGGAGAAGGAAGGACAGGAGAGGAAACGAGGAAGAGTCGTGAGAGAACAGCGAATGAAACACAGGAAGGAAATGAGCCAATTGAAAGAAACGATGAGATTGGAAAACAAAGAGCAGGAGGAACAGTGGGAAAGAAAACAACAACACTATGAGTGTGAAATTGAACAACTAAAACGGAGGGAGAACGAACAGCTAATGGGGCTCAGAGAGAAAGAACGACTCAGATGGGAAAGGAAAAGGAACCAGGAAGAGACAGAAAAAAGGAACCAGGAGAGAAAATGTATAGAGACACGGGAGACAGAAAAAATAGAGGAGAGACTGCACGATAAAGACGGGGTAAGTGACGCACACACACACACGGAGGTAGTGGAGGATCATGGGGGTGAGCTGGCGGACTGGGTGGGGACCCAGTGCGAACACCTGGATGGCCTCCTCCAGGAACGAGGGGAGGGAGTCTGCCCCCTTGAGGTGAGTCACGACCAGGTGAGTTCGGTCGTGCTTTGCGAGGTTGAGGGGACGGGTGCTGTGGACGGGTGCACGGAGAGCTTGGGGGGTATAAAGGCCCCGGAGACCCTTGTGGGGACACGAATCCCCAGTATGGTTGTCCCTGTGTGTGTGGTGCAAGGTGTGAGTGCGTCCCCGTGTGTGGAAGCGACCCCGTGTGTGATTGGTGTGGTGGCGATGGTGCCGGAGTACGTGCTTCCCAGCACGCCGGGTGTGGATGGGGCACCGTGTGTGAGTGAGGCCGTGTGTGTGAGTGAAACGGCCAGTATGAGTGAGGCACCACGTGTGAGTGGTGTGGTGGCGATGGTGCCAGAGTGCGTGCTTCCCAGCACGCCGTGTGTGGATGAGGCACGGAGTGTGAGTGAGGCACCGCGGGTTAGTGCCCCCGCGTGTGTGGGTGAGGCACCGTGTGTGGAAGAGACCGCGTGTGTGAGTGTCGCCGTGTGTATGAGTGAGGTACCGCGGTTGAGTGCCCCCGCGTGTATGAGTGGGGCACGGTGTGTGGATGAGGCACCGCGGGTGAGTGCCCCCGCACGCGTGAGTGAACGGCCGTGTGCAAGGTCGCTGTGTGCCAGGGAGACCGTGTGTGTGAGAGAGCGGTATGTGAGGGAGATGTCGGTTGGCATGCGGGAGCACGCAGCCGCGTCTCCCGGTGTGAGTTTAATGGAGTGGACTGTGTGCGTCGTAACACGCAGGTGTGCGTGGGTTGAATGGCGACAGAGACGGCGACAGAGGAGAGAAAGCCGAGTAGCGGCTGTAGTTGTTTCGAGGACCGTGCCGGGTTTGCCCAGCAGTGAGCACGCGGTTCGTGCTGTGCAACGCACGAGACCACCACGTGCTCGCTTGCGAGAGTGAAGTCCCGGTCCGGAAACGCACGCGGTGGATTTGCCGATCCCGCGGACGGACAAAGTTTAGGCAGGTAAATGGATTTGGACCGGACGGGTTCTCCACGCGATCGTGTGTGTTAAGCTCCAACGGGCAAAGCACATGTGTTCGCGTGGGGAACCCCTCGAGACGTGGGGCTTGTGTTTTTTTTTTGCGCACGGTGACGTCATGGCTGCACGTGTGGTTGGAATCCGGCAGGAGGGGTATCTCTGCCGGATGGTCCCGTCCAAGGAGGGACGAGGAACACATGCAGCTGCATGACGTCACGGACAGGTGCAAAGTGCGCGAGCTCTGAGTTGCCGCGCTGGCGCTGCGCATGTAGAAAAAAAAAAAGAAAGAACAAGCCTCACTTTCGGGTGCAAAGGATTCCTGGGCAAGGGGTGAAAGACCCCCTTACCTGGGCACAGGATGGAAACTAGTTAGGGGGAAGGGTTAGCTTAGCTAGACCGACTTCATGGGGCAGGGATAAGTCCTCATGGAGTCCGTGGAATGGATTAGTCAGAGGGATTGTAGCCAGATTTAGGTTGGGAAATAAAATGAGATGATTTGGAGACAGTGACAGAATTGTGAATGTGTAGAGGGGACGTAGTTTAGCTACGTAGTGTTAAAAGGAACGTGCTGTAGTTTAAGGGACGACGTGGGAGCACGAGTTAGTTAGGGGATGTAGTTAGAAGGATGGCAGAGTTCAGCGGTGTGTGTGTTGAAAAGTTGGTGAGTTGTGAGGCATGTGCTTGGTGAGTGAGTGAGGCCAGCGGGTCTGTGTGTGTGGAGTGAATGGGGAATGCATGGTGCGATGAGTGATTGGGGGGAGGAGTGACTCCCGCCCAAGGGACCCCGGGGTCAGTGTAGAGTGAGTTAGGGGGTTAGTCAAATTGAAAAATGGAGGTCGTTTTGTTGTTGGTGGGAAAGTAGGCTCGAGACCCATTTGGAGGGGTGCAGGAGCCCTGTTGACGGGCTTGGGAGCGTGGCTGCGAAAGGTGAGTATCGCTGAGTGGGTACCCCGGGCACCAGGCTAGTCGGCCGCGGTAGGCCAAGGGCCCATGGGGAGCCGGGATAGAGTAGTGGGCACGGGTGCGCCTGCTTGGTGCGGGGGCCCGCGGCGCCATTAGCCCCGTGGGCAGTGCAGTCGGCCCGGGTGACCCTCCGAAAGGGGCCCGCGCGCCCGGCCTGCCACGTGTGCGCTCCAGGGGAGGTGCCATGGGGGGCACTCCCCGGTGTTAGGGAGCTGGTAGGCTCGGAGGCAGTGTAGTGCCCGGGGGTGCCATAGCGGGAGAATCGGCAGAGGGTCGTGCCTGCCAAAGGGAGCCACGTGTCCCAGCCAGGAGACCGTGTGAGGGCACGGAGCGAAAATTGGGGGGCGAGGCCCGGGTTGTGAGGACACCAACACAGGCGACGGGAATCTGGGTTTATAGAACCAATAGTTTAAGCGAGAGGCGCTTGTTGAAAGCCCCGGGGTAGTTTAGCAGTTAAATGGTTAGGGTAGATTAGGAGATGTACCCCTCCGCACCATCCATCCCCTCGCTGTCGTTGTGGGCCGCTGGACCCACTTTGGGTTAGATCGCCGAACTCTGGGGAGGCCATTCTGAGGCTTCGTTGGGCCTCGACACAGGACGTTAGCTCTCCCTTGTTCCCCTCCGGGAAGGGAACGTAGGGGTTGGGAGTAGGCTAGGTGACAGGATAGGTTAGCCGAACAAGGACGATAAAGGGGGTTAGGGGACGATTTATAGTGGGGAAGTAAAAATAAAAACAACAAAAAAATAAGTTGGGGCTAAATTGGGGTTTGACAAATTAAGGGAGTGGGTATGTACAGTGACAGGCAAAGGCGATAGGTTGGGAGGGAGACAGGTAGGTAGGTCCGAGCCCGCCTTCCAAGTGGCCAGCACCACCGCACTCCCTCCACCAACCTCCATTGAACGGCAAAGGCTGGCCAACTTCATCGGCTGGCCGTGTTTTGCTTCAAGGCGGAGGCCGGCCAAGTTCATCGGCAGCTGTGTGCTGCAAGGCCTGTGCCGGCCAGTTCATCTGCTGGCTGTTTTTCTTCGAGGCCTGTGCCGGCCAGTTCATCTGCCGGCTGTGTTTGCCTGCAACGGTCTTCTTCTGCGGGCTGTGTTTGCCTGCAGCGGCCTTCTTCTGCGGGCTGTGTTTGCCTGCTCACCTTTGCCATGCCATGCCCACTGCCCACGTTCACCAGCCCCGTTCAATTTTTGCTTTGCCCCCCCCCCCTGTTCATTTCCATGTGCGCCAGGATCCGCAAGGCAACAGTTTGCAAGCTGCGAGAACTGCCCTGTTGGCAGCTACAACACGGGCCTGCAGTGGCGGCCCGTGCACCGTGTTTGTGTCCATGCATCCATTCGTTGTGCTCATTGCGTGTGCCACTTGAGCTGGCACGGAGACTGCGTTTGTGCAGCCCATGCACCGTTGTGGTTCACTGCATTCAGTTCAAACCGCTCATGCATCCATTCGTTGTGCTCATTGCGTGTGCCACTTGAGCTGGCACGGAGACTGCGTTGTGCAGCCCAAGCACCGTTGTGGTTCACTGCGTTCAGTTCAAAAGGGAAGGCCTTGGACTGCGTGTGAGCAGCCAGCCACGTTCCCTGTCACCTGCATTGTATTGAGTCAGAGACTGCATGTGGGCAGCCTGGCTCCCTGCTAACTGCTTTTCTTTTGCAGAGTTCAGTGATCCTGGGCCATGGTTTAGTGTAAAATTTGTAAGTTAAGGTTAAGATGTACTGTAAATATGAGTGCGCCCCCGGCATGTTTGTCTTAGCGCCGGCAATTTTATTTAAGTCGTCCATGTGAGTGAGTTTGTTTAGGTAGTTACGCAGCCCTCAGGTTATTTATTTTGGGGACACGAATACCATGAATGTCGCACTCAGGGATCCGTAGGTAAAATGTACTAGGGGAAAACTACACATGATGGCACACGAAAATTTGACGACTCGGGACGAGTCTGTAAAAAGGGAAGGGGGTAGTGTTGTGGTTACCAGATTCGCAAACCACCATTCAGGTCCCTTAGGTGAGGTATCTCGGTAAGTGCATGTGTAGTTAGGCCCAAACCCGTTGTCTAGTGGGAATACATGTCATTTATACGTGCTGCGACTCTTCAGGATAGCCGTTTTTCTTTTACTATCTTTATTTTGGACCAACCGCCATGATCACAACCACAACATCAACCACCAACCACAACGCCGCTTCACCACAACCACCACGACCTTCCCGTCACACCTCGCAACCGTAGCATCGCCACCGTTCTTGCCCCGCTGTGGGTACCGGTGTTGGACTCATGCAGAACGCGCGTCGAACAGCGTGTACAAAATCTCGCTTTTGGTGCTCCAAAAGCAGATCAAAGACGTCACACCCGCACTTGTTGCCATCCAATCGGTGAGCGAGGGGCGACTTGGCCCCGCCCCCAGGGCGATCGATATATGCAAATTTGTGCATCAAAAAGT
>NC_140969.1:96047575-96196947 GCF_056783735.1 Eptatretus burgeri
GTGAGGGTGACTTTCGTTTCCTTTGCTTTTTGAATGAATGAGTATAATTGTTTAAGTGTTGTAAATAATTATAGTCGGTAGTAGTGCTTTTGCTTTTGTTGCATTTTGTCTTGACTGTTATACGTGCATTACTGTATGGCTGTAAATACGTGCTTGTCTGTGTGTGTGTAATAAAGTGCTTGCTTGTTGAACTGTTTCCCGTCTCGTCCTTTCCTTTGTTGAAAGTTCCATCTTGCATCACGTAAGGGATTGAGGTTTAAAACACCCGGTAAATAATCTGAACCGTCGAGGTCGACGATAACTCTGCTCGGTTATCCCTGCAGCACGGAATGAGCCGCTTAAGCGGTTCATGTCCGAAGTCGACCTGCGGCGAGGTACAATCGCCCGGTCGACCACTCGCGCAGGTACTTAGGTAGGTTGATTTTGGCGAGCAACCCTATCCTGCGCGGGTGGGCAATTGGCATGATCGTGGTGAGGTTAAACCCCCACCCGTGACTGGCTCCTGGCGGTAGTTCCCGGAGGGTCACGACTGAATTGTCCGTTCCGGTGGGCGACGCGGTCACCATTCGAGTCAAGCGGCCGATCGCACGCCGGACGCGCCAGAATTCGCAACAATATATACACACACATATATATACATATATATATATATATATATATATATATATATATATATATATATATATATATATATATATATACATATATATATATATATATATATATATATATATTGTTACAGATTTCAGAATCCGATCTGATGAATGCATCCACACATCCAGGTCCTCAGAGTTATTTCCTTAAATGCATGTCCAGGATAGACCCATCTCCATGTCTGGTGGGATTATAAATGTGATGCGTTGAGAAGGGTAAAGAATAGATCCCCCCTCTTATGGGAAGCCTTTTTTTTCCTTCACGACAGACACATTTATGTATGCTATTTCTTTCATTGTCGCCAACACCCTCCTTTTTTCCAGCAACGTTGACACATTTCTTTCACGGACGCAGAGACCCACCGTTTTTCGATCGGTGTTTGACACCCGCACCACAGACATGGCCTTGAAAGCCACGGGTTGTCACGGTAACGGAGCGCATGTGGGGTGGGGTGAATTTGGGGGGACTCTGTGCCCGCCGAGACGGGCCGCCTATATAAAAAGAGGGGGAGGTCCGTTCTTGGCGTGGCGTGTGGGTGAGAGCAGCGCCGACAACGAGACAGTTTGTCAGTCAGTTCACCCGTGCCACTAGTGGGTATGAGCAGCGCCGACAACGAGACAGTTTGTCAGTCAGTTCACCCGTGCCACTAGTGGGTATGAGCAGCGCTGACAACGAGACAGTTTGTCAGTCAGTTCGTCCATCCGTTCCAGTGTGGGAGTGACCAGCGCCGATAAGTGAGGCATGGGTCAGTCACCGAGTGAGGAACGGGTCAGTCACCGAGTGAGGCACGGGTCAGTCACCAACGAGTGAGGCACGGGTCAGTCACCAACGAGTGAGGCACGGGTCAGTCACCAACGGACCGTGTGAGTCACTGGACGTCACCAGTTTCGGGAAGTGTGAGGAGTTGCTCATGTCGCAGCACCAAGGTCTAAACCTGCGACAGATGATCTCGGTGCCCCCAGACGTCGACTGGCATTCAAGGCTGTTGGCGAATGGGTGCACGGCAAGGCTAGGTGCTGGCGACACACAAGACACGCACACACAGTTCATGACGTTTTCATTTGACGGACGACTTATTTTTGGTTAATTATTTATTTGCTTGTGAATATTTTGACTGCTTTGAATTCACTAATTTACGTCATGGTAATAAAACGTTCTTTTTATTTATTTATTTATTTTCTTATTAATAAATTATTTGTTGACGTTCTAACCTGTCCATGCTTGTCCTTTCCTTCCATTGATTCAGCATTGTCCAAACCTAGATAAACTGGGAGGTAATTACCACAGACTTCACCAATAATTGTCGGCACGCACCAGCAGTTAAAACGCTCGGCTGCCCTAATTAAGATCAAATCAAGATAACGTTGGTGCTTTGCCGAGGGCGTGCTCCCTGTTCAGGTAACCAAGTGAGCTCCAGTTAAACGGCACAATTAGACGGTGGACACTGGAACTCGTGGTTGACTGGGTGGCGTTCATGGTTCTAAAACAACCACCGTACCACAACATTAATTGTGAGCAGTAGCCCCAGGTCCGTCTCTTCCGAGGACAACCGGGGATTAATCCCCCTGAGTAACAAACTGGTGTCTCGGTACCCGTGGCCGTAACAATACAATATATATAAATATATATATATATATATATATATATATATATATATTGTTATGTTTGAGGGGGGGTATGCATTCAAAGGGTAATTAGGATGTTTAATTAGGTATGCCATGCTGTTCGAGTTTACCAGGATCTCGATGTAATAAGTAGCAATTCAGTGGTGATAAGTTGTCTCGTAAAGGTTCATTTCTTCAAGGGGGAAATGATAATTGTCACGTAATTAGATAGGGACACGGGATAGGGTAAGGGTGTCTGCGTAAACCCCTTTTAGTAGTCCCTGGAGACTGGCCATGACATCACAGGACAGTGCAGCGGATGGCTCCGCCCCGTGATCACGATTGGCAGAAGGCGACGGCGGTGGGCCAATAAACGGCTTGATTGGAAGTGACGAGGACAGGAGGATAAAAAGGTTCTGTTCGGGGTCGAAAAGGAAGAGGAAGAAGATCGGGACAAAAACGATCGTGTTTTTTTGGTGTGGAGGCTGTTGCGCGGGAAGCATACTTGTTGTTGTGCTGATTCGATAGTGTTCTTCATCGTGTCTTGGAGCCTTGCTGAGCCTCGTGCCTCACCTTGGTTGGCTCTGGGGTTCTGCTGACTCGGAGTACGGGGTCGAACGGCGGGCGGACCTGCCTCCCTCTCCTGCTCACAATTTGGCGCCAGAACTGGTTCCCTGGCGGCGGTGAGCGGACTTGGGCCAAGACCAGGAGGTCGACAGCACCACGGTTTCTCCTGCCCCCCTGACGAGAGCAAGGCCAGCTCGTCCGATGCTGATCCAGGGACAGTTGCGTCCACACCACGGTCCAGCCTGACCACCAGAAATAGCTACGTGTTGTGTGTGTGTGTGTGTGTGTGTGTGTGTGTGTGTGTGTGTGTGTGTGTGTGTGTGTGTGTGTGTGTGTGTGTGTGTGTGTGTGTGTGTGTGTGTGTGTATTTGGCGCCTTAGAGGGTTTGAGATCTGTATATTCATTGGAATTGTCTGTGTTTTTCCCACGCCCGATCCCACACCATCCCGTCGAATCGCCCCGGATCCCTCTTCTTGCCGAGTCTTGTTATTTCTGGTTAATAATAAAAACAAATAAACATCATCAACTCTGTGAAAAGCGACTCGTGCCACCTTCCTCGTCCTGTTTGCGGTAGAGCGATTAGAACCGCCATGTTTGGGTTATAAATAAATAAACCGTCTCCATCGTTTCGGCTCATTCTACGTTGGCGGGACTGTTCAAGTCCCGTGGACGTCACAATATATGTATATATATATATATATATATATATATATATATATATATATATATATATATATATATATATATATATATATATATATATACATATATTGTGATATTATGTGATATCTCTTTCAAACCGCTGATATTAAAGATCGGGACCTTCTGGGTGACATAGAAAGCTGAAATTTTGCGTGCCGATGAACATTGAAGCCGACACACTGTGGAGGTTGGAGGGAAGTCACAGAACCGTCGGACAACATCCGTAAATGAAAATGTAAATAAACGGAAAAAAAATGCAGCTAAAGCCCCACCTGAGACAATGGGGAAGCACGGTAATTTTGTGTGCCAACGGACATCACATCCGGTACATCGGGGGGAGGGGGGGGGAAATCACAGAACCATTGGAAAGCATCCGTAAATGAAAATATCAATGAATGAGAAATCAAATGCAGGTGAGGGTCCCGAGACAATGGAGAAGCATGGTTTGTATGCTTACACAATGTTTAAGCACACCGCGCTAATCTTTTTTTTTTTGGTGGGGGTGAGGGGGGGAGGGAGAGTTATAGACTTGAGGTTGGGTGGAGGGGATTGTTGACACAAATAAAGGGGGAGGGGAGGACAGAGTTATAGTGGAGAGGGTCAGAGATGAGAGAGGAGGTTGAGGCTGTGAAGAAGGGTGGGGGCGGAGAGTTCATGACGTGAGGAAGAAGGGAAGGGAAGGGAAGATAGATTTTGGAAAAGGGCGGGGGGGAGGGGGTTGAGGCTTTGGTTGGGGAGGGGTTGAGGACTTGCAGTCACATTTTACAATTCGTGGAATTTCCGTGGTTCCCTTGCTTTTTTGCAAGCATTGCTTCAACAGGTAGACCAGCATAGAATAATAATAAATGCAAAGGGATGTAAAAAAAAACACCAAACAGCAGAAATGTGATTTATGTCCTACCTTGGAAACACATCAAAGCAGTAGGTCTTCTTGGTATCAGGGAAAGCGACACGCATACCAGAGGTAAGAGGTGAGTGCAGAATTACAGCAGCACATTCAAAGCGAGATGCGAGATCCACAGTTGGTACTGTGCCAATACTCTGGCCATAAAGGATCACATTCTCAGGATTGACACCATACCTTCCAAGGGCACAAATAAGAACATGGTTAATAAACATCCAGAGGACGACTCATTCTCAAGGAGGCTGTGTTGTATACAAAATCACTACAGATTATTCAGATGCTGATAAGGGCACCATAATCATACGAGAGCGGTTCAAGGTTGACATGGAGCTTTTATGATGGAAAATAATAGCGAAATGCTGACACGTTTGTACAATTGATTTGTACTTCCGTGACAAAGTTATACAGGAAGTCACATCAAATTATACAGTAATATTACAGAAAAATTTCAATACAAGACTTTTGAAATGACATAATCCACCTAACCACAGAATGTTTGGTGCGCATGTTCAGAAACCCCTTTGCAGCAATGTCGATTGGTGCACGTCAGCATATATCGTGTGTGCGAGATAGGGGTTTCACCTATTTAAAATGGCTCACAAAGCTTCTAAAAAGAAGCCAAAACACTTGGAAAGGTACCTGAGAGAAAGGGTTGAGCATCGACACAATGAAAGAGTTGGAGAACTTGCTCAGTTCACCCAAAGGAGAGATCTTTCAGCTGCACGCACTGCAAAAACTCCCAAAGACGTGGGCTAGTGCAAGGCCAAAGGATCCTAGACGGGCGTGTTCTACCAAAACCCCTGAGGGATCATTATGAGGGAATGAACTTTGCATGGAAGGATTGGCAATTTATTTAATGCACGTCTGCAATTGGAAAGTCTATGCCGTGCATCATTACCGACAGATTAATGGCAACCGGCTCTTTGACAAAAGACATATTTGTGATGTGAAAATACACAAAGCTTGTGACATTGAAATTTACGTAGGAGCGAGATCGTCTTCTTGCGTATGGTAGCTTGGCTGCCGGGTAGAGCTATCATTCTGTTGGGGCGCGACTATGCCACTGATGCTGTGCCCCAACACCAGTACACCGGTACTCATTTCGCCGACCTCGGAAGGATGACAGGCTTGAGTCAACCACACCTGACGGTAAAGTCAGCGGCCAAAGGGGCTCAAACTCAGAACCTTAAGATCCCAAGCCAGCCACCATAACTATGAAGCCAACACCAGGCAGGAGTGAGATGTACTCGGAAGACTTCTCTGAGGGAGACACCATATCAGGTTTGGGTTCTTCTGAATACCTATGGGAACGACATCTGTGGCTTGTGAATGCACAAGGTAGGTTTTGAAAATCAACATTTAAAAATGATTATATTTACTGTTAATCATGTTGAGGGGTTGGGGATGGAGAGGGGTAAGAGTGGGAGCTGTGAGGACTGTTATAAATATATTGCTGCAGAAATGATCCCAAGGAGATAAATAATCTTGAGTATTATGGCAGATATTTCATAAGGATTTGTTTAGTTAAGTGTATCGTACTCAGTGTGAATCGACATGCGTTGCGTATGTTAAAGATAGCTGGCCACCTTCCGAGTGTTTCTTTTCTGGACCCAGTTTCCCATCTCGTTGCGTGTATTCTTCCCCATCCTTCGTATCCCGGTATGCACCGAACTCTTCCCAGCCCGAGCAATAAAATAACCCCCTTAAACCGGTCCACGGCATAGTACTTGTTCCTGGCAGAAAGATCGGGTCAGAAAGCCCCAACTTATCCCCCCCCCCCCCAGTTGTATCTCTTCTGTTAAGCGAATGCAGGCTCAAGTTATTTTGCTAAGTTGACTGTGTATGTCTGATCATCATCGTTGGGCACGGGTGTCACGCCGAGGTAAGAGAATTTGGAATTATTGTTTCATGTACAAATCCTGCTTCTTGTTTCATTTCAAAATACATGTATAAAGCCCCTTGGTCTCTATCTCAACCTGCTTTCCCCGATAATTTCATCTGGTGGCTCTGAGGTATAGCAGTGGAAGGTAAGAGATTGGTCGCGGTCTTGTACGTCCAGAGTTCCTGGCATCACGTGGGATTTGGTTGCTTGACAAGATCTTTCATCATATATCCCTCGATAAGATCATCACGGCCATAGATAAGATATTTGAAAGTCCCGTATTAAAGGCAGTCAGCACGGATTTACGAAAGGTAGTTGATGTTTAACAAATTTATTGGGGTTCTCTGAAGTGGATGAAGGAGGTGCAGTGGACGTCATATATCTAGACTTTCAGAAGACACTTGACCCAGTACCACAAAGAAAGGTGTTAGCTAAGGTTAGGGCTGCGGAGTTAGTGTGGTTGGTACCTAAGGGATCATTACGAGGACTGTCCTTAAAGATTACATCAATGATTTAGACAGCAGAGTTCAGAGTCTGTTTTCCAAATTTTCAGATGACACAAATCTTGCATGGATGGTAGGTGTTAGAGTTGGGTGGGGGCGGAGGGAGAGGAGTGTTAAGGATTCAAGTGTTCGCCCTTAATCGCCAATGAAGGGTCGTCGTCATCATTTGGTGTGCAGCCTTTTGTTGCCGGTTTGCATCATTGCTGGAGTGTGGCTGTGCTGCACGTACGAACGGTCTCTTCCAAAACGTTCAATCAACTTTGAGAGAAAAGTAAAACCCTGCTTCAGGAATGTATGATACACATTACAGAAGCTAGATTCTACCCGCAACCCGAATCGAAACTGCTCTGTTCCACTTCAATTGGATACGTTCCAAACACATGGATGCGACTGACGAATAATGCAACTTGATCAGAATCTGTTTTGAATGCCAGTTGTAGCTGTACCTTTTTCCCCTTCCTTGATCTCCCCAACTCCCATCAGGCTGATACATGCTGTCTTTCTTCAGGCCCTGAAACGCCCTCTGTGCCATCCAATTTTGAAGTTGAAATTTTCTTTTTGTGTTTCTTTGTCTTTCTGCTTTTTGGAATTTTCACATCAAACCCGTTTTGTAATGAATGTGCGATTACGATGGTAAACTCCTGCACGTCAGTACCCTTCCTCATATCATCTACATAGCAAGGTCACCCACGCACACCACTCCCCCCCCTCCCCCCAATATTCTCACCCATGCCAACACAGACTACTCCCCTGCCACCAACTGTATAGACATCCAACATCCAAGGCCTCCACTCCAATATGACACATGTCAATACAAGCTATCACTGCTCAACAGAATCCTTCCTTCCACTGGATGTCATTTGACGCTATGTTTGACATTTGACAGCGCGCTACGTCATTTGAAGCAACTCCGTCTACATATAGGAGGCTACGATGCTGTTCCCCATTAAATAGTTGATGGAAAAAAAAAAATGAATGTCGATCAATGTGCCACGTCGCAATACTTGGTTTATTTGTTTTCAGGAATAAGGTGAGCTTTTCCTGACCTGTGAACTATGCACTTTCAAGCCTGGCTTCTGAACTTGATGTTGGGTCTTCTGAAAAACATTAGACTATTTTGGCTCTGCAGAGAAAGACTTGATGATGTAGCAAAACAAACTTTTGGAGGATGAGCAACAAATCCAACATGGTACAATCAATCTGGTGGGAGTGGTGGTGGTGTTGGTGTACAGTGTAGTGAGCAGGCATGTGACGGTCGTTCAAGTGCGTACCTCAGTAGATCAGTTATAGGTGAAACTAGAACAGCACTCGGTACAGTACACACCTCTGCCAGGCTGAAGTGTTCATGTTTTGCATCCCAGTGATGGTCCGGATCTGCATTGGGACCTGAACCAAAATCCAATTGGCTTGTTCTCGTCTACTATCCAACTCGTCCACCAGGTTTTGTCGTAACTAATCCACAACTTTTTTTTTTAATATCATGCTGTACATCGTTTGTGGTCCATCTCTCAATCGTGGAAATCACTTAAAAAAAAATTAAAAAATATATATAAAAAAAAAAAAACTTCTCTTATCCGATTCCAGATCTTCACCAAAATCAAATAAATATCCTGCTCAGAGACAAACGAACAGACACACAGACAGAGGTGAAAGCACAACCTTTGACCACCTTGGTGGCGGAGGTAACAATATTTGATTGGAAAAGCAACTGCTTCATTTGTGGGAGAATCCACCATCCCAAACAACGTGCAACCTGGTCAATGGTGGAGAGTCTGTAGATGGCGAAGAATCAAGCAAACAGAAGATGTACACTGAAATCATCCAGGCTGCAGAGGAGCAAATGATAACGGGTGGCGACGGGTTGGTAATGGTGACCTCCTTGCATTTGAGGCCTGTTATCAGAGGAAGAGAAACTGCTTCTCCTCATACATCAACACAGGGAAGATCGAGCATCGAGAAGAACGAGTACAGCTGCAGAAGGTGATGTCCATGGAAAGGAAATTCAGCAACTCATGAAGGAGTTCAGGCCCAAACAAGTAGTTTCGCTCGATATACTCAGAACATACTACCGGCAACTCCTGGAACATCCTGATGAAGATGACTGCAGTACGTACACATCACAAGAAGTGAAGTTGAAATGACAGAAAGAATGGCCAACCCTGGCATTCATTCCACAGAAAGGTGGCTCTGATCTCATCTGCTCAAATGACGTATCTGTGGGCGAAGCCTCTCAAGGGAAATCAACTGGCAAGAAATCCTACTTCTGGTGCTCGGAGGAATTCATTGAGACTGAAACCAGCGATAGATGTTTATCCAATGAAGAAACAATTGTGCAGTTGGCATATTGGACTTCTGGGACTCCATGGGACCGACTCAATCTGTGAACTTTCTGATCCGGATTTCTCCCAATGGCAAATCATCCCTTCTGGACTTGGTGATGACTAACTTTCCTACAAGTGTCTCCTGCTCTTCCTCTGCTCAAATTGGTTCATCTGATCATGTGTTTGTGAAACTCAACATCTATCTGACTATTTTCAGAGAGCTGACAATAGAGCTGGCGAGTCTGGCATTTTACTCAAGCAGATTGGCAGGGACCGCAGGCAGCCCTCTCTCTTCAGGACCTGTCTCCCATATCTACTGCACCTGATGTTAACTCAGCCTGGGAATTCTTCCACAGAAACATGCTCTCTCTCTCTCTCTCATACACAGATTCATCCCATCTCATCTTCAATTATCCTTCCCTTCTTCACACCCATAGTACATTTAATCCTCTGGGGAGGCAGTTGCTCCAAAACAACTTGCCTTCTCTTCCTAGAAGGCTAATCCAATCAAAGGTAATCTCGGTGCATTCCATAAACCACACGACGAGTGCGTGTTCAGAAAACAACATCTCTCCAACCTTAAGAATGACCTTTCAAACTTGTCTCCCTCCTCTAAAACCTGGTGGCACCTTGTCAAGTCTGACTCTGGCATATGTTCCCCTTCCATCCCTTCCCTCACTTCAAATAGCACCGCAGGAGACTCCGCACGTGAGAAGGCCGAATGCCTCAATATCTTGTGCCCCAAACCCCTCCCTCTCTGTACCCATCCTTCCCAGTCGTACCCAACTGCTCCTGAATTCTGTCTTTTGCACCTGAAAAGGGGGAAAAGTTTGTGGCAGCTTTTGACTCTGACTCTGCAACTGCACTGGAGGAGGGCATCAGCTCATGTGTCCTAAAACCTTCTCTGCTGCTCTCGCACTTTCTCTCTGTCATTTACCAGAGATCATCTTCCATCTGCTTGGAAATCAGCCAACATCACAGCATTGCATAAAAAGGTACAAAAATGGATCCTCTTAATTACAGACCAATCAGCTTGCTACCAATGATCAGCAAGGTCATGGAATCCATCATCGCAGTTGACATAAAATCGTTCTTTGTTTTTCCAACAGCCGCATCTCAGATTATCAATTCGGATTCAGACCTGGTCACTCCACCTTGGACATGCTGCTTCTACTCTCTCTCTGCTAATGGATGGAGGCCCTCGATATCAGACATGAGATCAGGGCAGTCTCTCCAGATATATCTTGAGCTTTTGATAAAGTCTGGCATCGTGGCTTGCTCTCCAAAATGGAATCCAAAGCCAACTACACTCTTGGATTACTGACTTCCTCCACTCTTGTAGCCAATGAATGGCTCTCAACAGGACCCTTTCAAGGCTGGAGTGTGCCAAAGGAGTGTTCTAGGCCCCATATTATTCCTAAATCTTCATCAATGATCTCACTGACTCTCTGGAAAGTCTTTATCTCTTTCCTGATGACTCCACTCTCTGCCGTGCCATCTCCCATCCTTCGAACAGACAGGCAGCAGCCTCTTCCCTCTCCTCAGACATTGAGAAAAATCACAAACTGGTCAAACGCTTGGAATGTGTCTTTCAATTCTGAGAAATCCCACACACTCACTCTCTCCCAAAGGATCACACGGCAAATCGTCCAATCTACTTTCTCCCTCTGCCCTGCTGTTGGTGTTTTCACTTCCTCCTGCTGTTCCCTTTATGATGTTGTGTCCTGATTTGTTCTGTCATCACTCTTCCACGAAACTAGACCACATTTCGTTTAAAAAAAATAAAATTAAACAAAATTAAAAAAAACACCTGTCCCCCTTTTTCCCATTGAAACAACGCCCCGGCGTTCGCAGCATTTTCAGCAACGTATCCCCTGCGAATGTCGGGGTCGTACGTCTGTTTAAAGGTGTAGGTCCATAAAAAGGTAGAATTCTCAGCTAACACAGGTTTCCTGCAATGTTCTCCATGATGCAGATTCTATATCCTAAGACCCTAAAATTTGATTTTATCCATGAAGACAAATGTTGTACCACAGATTTCAGTGCCCCCTACCCTGGTGAGAAGGGATACAACAACTTCTAGGGAAATTACCCGTCCCTAAGGGAGGTTCGGCTGGCACGATGGTCGAGAGGTACGCATTCTTACCGCTAAGCTGTTGAGCCTGGGTTTGAAACCCGACCCAGCTACAGTAGATGCCTGGTGTTGGCTTAATGGTTAGGGTGGTTGGCTTTGGACCCCAGAGGGCCTGAGTTCAAATCCTGCTCAGTTGTTGAATTAATATCAGGCGGGGTTAACTCGGCCTGTCGTCCTTCCGAGGTCGGCAAAATGAGGGCCAGCATGCTGGTATACTGTGTCGGAGTGGCGACCCGTCCAGGATTGTGTCCAATAGCCAAGGAGACTGCTTAAGCAGCACCAATGCACGGCACCGAGTATGGTCTGTATCTCCTCCTCCTCCTCCTCCAGCTATAAACCGTCATCCCGCCGTTTCACAGGCATGGTGATTCATCAATGTGCGTGCCATCCCTCGGATGCACGTTAAACTGGGCATCCCATCTGCCAGTACTATTTGTTTAGTTGGCGTCTTTCTTGGAGTTGACGAGAGAAGAATAAGTTTTGGGACCGGATAAACATCCAAGAGTATTGAACGAGATGGCAGAGCAGATACAATCATGACGTTAACATATACATACATATATATATATATATATATATACATATATATATATACATATTAATGTCATACTCATCTGCTCTGCCAACAGAAATCAGTGTCATTGATGTATTAATGGGCCGACCTTTGCTCATACAACGTGATTAGACATTCTTCACAAAAACAGCCACATCACTGATCCACCCAGACGTCAACCAAATGTCGGCATCCAAAAGTTTTCCCTACAGTCACATTTTCCAGGGTGCAAAAGATTTTCGTAAATCCAAGATAATTCACTAACTCTAGATATAACATGGTTGGAAAGTTCATTTCGCTTATGCACCTTGCTCTATTCGGCAATCCATACGGGTCTGCGTTGCCAATAACCAGTATTGTTTATAATATCACCCCCGAGACTAAGCGTCCAACGAATCAACATGCACAAGCTTTGGGACAAACGTTGACGCCGATTATTTGGCCGTGAAAGCACACAAAGCACAACAACTCAACTGATCGTGAACGTGGGCGATTTGTTTTCTTGTTTTTTTTTTTAAAACTCTTGCGGAGCTGAGCTCCACCTCGGATGGATCGAGGTGCCAGAGTGTCGCTCCTGCAGCACTCCACCGCTGACAGAGAGCAAGCCAAAACTGCTGGATGTTGACTCTCAAAGTACAATTTAAATCCCAAAAGTTTGAACATCAAAGGATGATTACACATAAAAATGTACAATGTTGGACTGGATACAAATCACAAGAGGAAGTGGGGTTTTTTTTTTTACTTTTTTGTTGTGAGGACCAACACTTTACCGTTGTAGCGTTAACATCTAAACATCATAGCCTACTCTCAAAAGGCAAGCTGCAGTAGAATGTAGATGATATCATTTTATGCTCAGGTTGAGAAATCCTTTCATAGATTGAACAGTAGTGGCCTTTGTTAAGCAAACACCTTATAAAAGCGTGGAAAAGCATCCGCCTCCTGGAAACACGCTGGCCTTCCAACAAGCAAAAGCAAAACAAGTTCTTATAAATAACGAGCAAAATTACCAACCCACAGGTAATTACGTGACGTCGAAGTGCAGCATTCCAATTGACAGCGTGATGCGGACCATTTAAACGGGATGTGGAATCGGGTTTTTTTTAAAAAACCTCAGTCAGGGCATGGATTTTCCCGGAGAATGGGAAGGTGGTCATATCAGGGGAGAATGGACGTGGAGGTTTGGTTACGCCGTTTCATGCAGCAGAAAACTGCGGGTCACAATCGAGATGAAGGGTAATGCCACGCGTGACGGTTATTGTCCTTCCACTGGTAAATGTGTTTACCAGCGGTCTTCTCGAGCCAGCGTTGCATGGCTCCTTGACATTGAAAACACTCGATCAACTGTCACTTTCATTTCCTTTCTGCTTCCACTGACCTTTCCTTAAGACGATTCTGCGTTGCATACTCTGTTGCAGAGTGTCGGAGCTGCCGAAGCAATTTCTTGGCAAAGGTTATGGTGGTTGGTTTGCCATTGACTTCCCAGCAGGAGTGAACAGGGTGTAGATTTGTACAATTTGTTCAGGGTGTCGGGAACGGCCCGCCTCCTCTTAACGAAGGACACCATGAGATCTTTAACATCCACCAAACGAATGCTGGCAGATGGGACGCCCGGTTTAACTTGCGTCCGAGGGACGACGCCCACACGCTGATGAATCACCCAGTCTGTGAAACACCGGGATGACAGTTTACAGCTAGGGCGGGATTCAAACCCAGGCTAGACAAGCTTCGAGACGAGTGTGCACACCTCGAGGCAAGGCACGACATCGATGGTTCACGGGGTAACCAAAATCTAGCGTTGGGCAACCAAAATAATGACTTGATTGCCCATGTCGGGCATCCTCATTACCGTGCCTTGAACATTCGTATTAGTCACGTGATGTACAAAACGACCTCCTACGTCGACAATAAAAGTTAACCGCAATGTGGTTGGTACACGTGGTGTTGCGTGTGAGCGCTTGTGAAGGTGCGAAGGTAATCTGAAAGGTGGTGTCTGTGTTAATTGTGTGTACCCACTGGTCGCATTCCCCAATCCGGGCGAGTGTGACATGCGCAATCAAAGGAGTGTGTGTGTGTGTGTGTGTGTGTGTGTGTGTGTGTGTGTGTGTGTGTGTGTGTGTGTGTGTGTGTGTGTGTGTGTGTGTGTGTGTGTGTGTGTGTGTGTGTGTGTGTGTGTGTGTGTGTGTGTGTGTGTGTCTATGTTGAGGATGCTCAATTCCAGGATTATACAGGACCTTCATTAAACCAACCAAGTGTTTGACTTGAACGAACACGTGCCTTGCTCGACACTCACGTGGTGGCTTGCAAACCAAAACAAGTTACAATTTCCAAGCAGAACAGTCAATGTTTGGGCGGTTGTTTTCGAAATTTGTTTCGGATGCCGGCAATAACTCACCTACTCTGTGCGAAAGACGCTTGGATCTTCAACGTTCAGCAATGACGAGTGCCGAAAGGCACGTCCTCCGGCTTAAAGTCCTTCTGATGGACAGCACAAACATCGATGTCTCACCAGGCTGACAGGATGGCATGCAGGTAAGCACACTCCCATCTGAGCCGTCTATCCTCAGTTTGAATTCGGACTCGGACCCAGCTATAAACTGTCAAACCCAGCGATTATGGGTTGACGGTTTATAGTTGGGTTCATAACAGGGTGAAGCATCATTTTGCGTGCCGTCGCTCGGATGGACATTAAACCGGCATCCCGTCTGCCAGCATTATCGTTTGTGGACGTTAACGATCCCATGGTGTCCGACGCGAAGAGTCGGCGAGCTATCGCCAGAACCCTGAACAAATTACAAATTCCTGCTCTAATCTACAGAGGGCACTGCATCAGTGTCACAACTCCACCCACACCACCCCTTCAGTCAATGACGCTCCTCACGGCCATGTGCTGAATTCGAAATAAGAAGATGCCTCGCCCTTCCTGCGAAACACCTGGGTGACAGTTAATGATACCTGGGTCAGGAGTCCAACCCAAGCTTGACGGCTCAAAGGCGAGTGCGCATTCCTCCGAGCTGTCCTGTCAATATTATTATCGGACAAATAACAAAAATTACACCGACTCAAATAAAACATTAACAACCATAAAGTAGTGTAGATGATGAGAACTGTTTTGAAGGTAATCCACCAAGAACATACAAAATAAGCACGCTCCGTCAAACATACACCTGCGTGTGTGCGTGCGACACACACACACACACACACACACACACACACACACACACACACACACACACACACACACACACACACACACACACACACACACACACACACACACACACACACACACACACACACACACACACTTTTCGTGCAGATGGGTTGGTTTTTTTGGGGGGGGGACTTGATGTTCCACAAAGAAGAGGCCCCACCAGTGAAACATTCACTAAACCTGTTTATCACGTCCCATAGGCTTCGGCGACCATAGTGCGTGTACAGACCTGCTCTCATTACCTCGAGTGCAGTACAAGGGGATTGGGTTTGGGGTGGGCCTGGGTTGGAGTAACCTATGCCTCATTAAATAAATAAAGTACTCATGATGCCTCGAGGCTCACAAACGTGACAATGGAACTTTACAATGATGGAAAAGGGATCCTTCCCAAACGCCACTCCACGATGAGATATTCCCAACGCCCATGGGTTATTCATCGCTTTGTTACCAAACGTTGATGAAGGAACTTTCACTTTCCATTGCTGATGTGTTACTGAACCCAAAGTGCTTCTCTCAAAGTCCAAGTGTTATAAACTAAACTCCGTTCAGTTACTCAACTTTCTCTCAAACAAAATTAGTTTGTAATCGTCGTGGAGACTCACCTACGTCTCGTTACCTGCAGCCATGGCAGACTTTGACACACTGGCTCAAGTTATCATGTCCTAAGTCCATGGAAAAGTCAACTTCTCAATTTGGCTTGATAAACCTCCGTTAGGTGTTACCATTTAACACATTGGAAAAGGCTATTAGGTCATGGGGTCATGTTAGCCCACAATCACAAAGGTCATGACGGCTTAATTTGATTTAAATTAGAGTAGATAATCTTGTAAACCTGATTATGGTAACCCCAACAGACTTAGCACAAAGTGATAACCGAATGTGTGCTTGCACAGGCACACCACCATGGACGAAGAATCATTGTGAAACTCAAACAGGTGCATACACTCAGCTTTCAGCACAAAAAAAAAAAAACACAGCAAAAAATATGTCACCTGTGTAAAACAATCAAATTTGTCGTTAGGTCTCATTATCAGATCCGTTTCAAATGCAAAAGAAAGATGTCATATTTAGAAATACAAATTGCTCTTCACATGGAACGATCCCGTCACAACACTTCAACCGCAGTGGCACGTGAACAATGGACGAACAATGGACGTGTAGCAGGTAAAAGGTGTGAGGAAGAGGTCATACTGGTGGAAGAGGTTTTCAGGATTAAAAAGCGAACACACGAACATGGACATCGACAGTGGAGACGAGCAAGGAAACACCCGGTTCGGAACATATGACACACACACGCACGCTACATATGACACACTTGCAACTTATGACACACACACACACCTGGTACATTTGACAGACCTGCAACATGACACACACTACATATGACACACATACCTCCTACATATGACACACACCTGGTACATTTGACAGACCTGCTACATATGACACACACACCTGGTACATTTGACAGACCTGCTACATATGACACACGCAACATACGACACGCTACATATGACACACCTGCTACATATGACACCCGCTACATGACACACACTTGCTATATACGACACCTACTACATATGACACACACACTACATGACATATATAACACCTACTACATATGACGCACCTGGTACATATAAAACACCTGGTACATACGACACCTACATGACACACACATGGTACATATAACACGTACTACATATGACACCTACGACAGATGACACCTGGTACATATAACACGTACTACATATGACATACCTGGTACATATGACACACCTACTACATATGACACCTGGCACATATGACACATACACTTGCTATATATATATATATATATGACACCTACTACATATGACACCTGGTACATATGACACACACTTGATTTTATATTATATATATATATATATATATATATATATATATATATGTATATGACACCTACTACATATGACACACTACATATGACACACCTGGTACATATAACACGTACTACATATGACACACACCTGGTACATCTGACAGACACACTTGATATATATATATATATATATATATATATATATATATATATATATATATATATATATATATATATATATATATATATATATCACACGGACTACATGACACCTGCTACATATGACACCTACGACAGATGACACCTGGTACATATGACGACACACCTGGTATATATATATATATATATATATATATATATATATATATATATATATATATATATATATATATATATATATATATATAAAACACACCTGCTACATATGACACACCTACTGCATATGAGAGACCTACTACATATGACACACCTGGTACATATAATACGTTCAACATATGACACCTACTGCAGATGACGCACCGAGTACATATGACACACCTGGTACATATGACACACCTACGGTACATATGACACACCTGCTACATATGACAGACCTGCTACATATGACGACACACCTGGTACATATGACACACCTACTACATACGACACACCTGGTACAGATGACACACACCTGGTACATATGACACACACCTGGTATATACGACACACCTGGTACAGATGACACATCTACTACATATGACACACCTGGTACATATGACACACACCTGGTACATGTGACACACCTACTACATACGACACACCTGGTACAGATGACACATCTACTACATATGACACACACCTGGTACATATGACACACACCTGGTACATATGACACACACCTGGTACATATGACACACCTGGTACATATGACACACCTGGTACATATGACACACCTGGTACATATGACACACACCTGGTACATATGACACACACCTGGTACATATGACACACACCTGGTACATATGACACACCTACTACATACGACACACCTGGTACAGATGACACATCTACTACATATGACACACCTGGTACAGATGACACATCTACTACATATGACACACCTGGTACATATGACACACCTGGTACATATGACACACACCTGGTACAGGTGACACACCTACTACATACGACACACCTGGTACAGATGACACATCTACTACATATGACACACACCTGGTACATATGACACACACCTGGTTCTCATCTGCTGCCAGGCCGCCTCGATGTCCGCATACAGGTTTCCCTCGGAGGGTTTCCCGGTGCTCGCCCCGTAGCCCGAGTAGTCGTAGGAGAAGATGTTACAGTTGATGCGCGAGCCCAGACCGATGTAGAAGCTGCTCATCTGTCCGAGGTCCACGGCGTTACCGTGCGAGAAAAGCAAGGTGTACTTGGCCGAGGGTGCGGAACGCACGAACATGCACGCCAGGCGGGAACCTTTACTCGTCTGCGCCATGGACATTTCCAGGGAGTCCAGCTCTCTCTGAGAGTACTGCCACTCGGCCTTCTCCCCGAGGTGGAGGGTCCAGCGAGCCCCGCTCTCATCCGCCATGATGGCGTACGTCGGCTCGGGAGGCACGAACGCCAGTTTGGCGGCAATCCGGCCAGGGCACGGCGGGCAACAAAACAGGCAACAAAGGTCTTTCACACTCAGGGTGTTCATGACGACGCGGCATAGGACGTGACGTCACACACTCAACTCCACACTCGTCCGCACACTCAAACTCTCCGGACTTCGCTCACTTCCCCCATACTTTAGAACGGCTCGGGCTGTGACTCGGGCTCGGACTCGGGCTGTGGCTCGGGCTGTGGCTCGGGCTCGGACTCGGGCTGTGGCTCGGGCTCGGACTCGGGCTCGGACTCGGGCTGTGGCTCGGGCTCGGACTCGGGCTGTGGCTCGGGCTCGGACTCGGGCTCGGACTCGGGCTCGGGCTCGGGCTGTGGCTCGGACTCGGGCTCGGGCTCGGGCTGTGGCTCGGGCTCGGACTCGGGCTGTGGCTCGGGCTGTGGCTCGGGCTCGGACTCGGGCTGTGGCTCGGGCTCGGGCTGTGGCTCGGGCTGTGGCTCGGGCTCGGACTGTGGCTCGGACTGTGGCTCGGGCTGTGGCTCGAAACCACCCGACGATCCCTAAACTCGAGCTCACTGTCGATGTTCTTCTTTTTCACTCACACAGCCGATGATCGCCATTGACTTGATCCATCCCTCCTTCCCCTTGGTTTTCGTCAGCAACTCTGGACGGTACAGTGTACACTTCACTTTACTTCACTTAAAACTCCTCCTCTCGCACCTCCCTCTCCCACCTCGTGCGCACTGCACGGGAACAGAGGCGTAGTCACTTTCCCACGCCTTTCCCTCCATTCCCCACGCCTTTCCCTCCATTCCCCACGTCGAACCTTCCCGCCTTTCAAACACAACTTTTTAAATGTTCAACGTTCTCGCGACGGCGCTTCGCCCCGTCACGTCACTCTCTACGTCACTCTCAACGTCAAACTCGTCATCGCAAGATTCTTCTTCTTCCTATACTTCTTCTTCTTCTCATATTCAAGCGGGTTATCTGTCATGAGAACATGTTACATTTCTTGCATCTTCACTTTGTATCGCTTAGGCCTTCAGGGAAGAGCGGGAAGATTCCGCAATTCCTTTGGCCTCATCGAGCCATCCATTTTGGACGTCATACGCAAACATGACAGAACCTTTAACCCCCTTTAACCCCCCTCCCCTCCCTTTTTCCACGAACAACCTCCCTTCCCTCCCTTTGAGAAAATAATCATAAGATGCCCAGTAGAGTTGGGTCATGTGGTGGTCTGAGCGAAGTACTGCACTGTGTTTAGAAATCGACTCCTCGACTCCATGGCTCTTTTAGCCGAAGAAAGTTGCATAAAGCAACCAAGAAAGGCTAACCAAGGTAAGCACTTTGATGTTTCAAACCAAGGGTGGACTGATGGTATTATGGAGCCTTGGGAAAAAGGGGTCTTTTAGCCTCCTCGAATAAAATTCTGAGTGACGGTGTGAAATATAATTTTCCAAAACAAACACTTGTGCATAAATATGTAGAATGATGACAAGACTGTGCCATGAATTTAAAACAAATCCTCACAAAATTCACGTACCGGAGTGTTTGTGTGTGTCTGCCGCACTACTCCTCCTACGGTCGTGGGCCGATTCCATCCAGACTTGCTCCATAGGATTAGGATGACCCCAGTTAATGTATTGTTACGCATTTGGAAGCCTTTTGCACACAGACAGTCAGCAGTCCCATAGTTCAGTTATCTCGTTAAGTATATGTGGATAGTTAGAATCTCTCCCCTATGTCTAAGGCCCAAAAAAAAAAAATGTTGCATTGGTGTAACGGGTCACTGAAAAATAGGGTAGGTCGGTCGGGATCTTTTTTATTATTATTTTTTTTTCCTAATAAATCCCTCCCAAAATCTCCCCCAGCTCGAGTACCACCCTTTTTGTCGGCGGGTTCTGTCCGAAACACTTCCGGGTTTTTGCGATCGCGATCGCAATCAACAAGATACTTGAAAACGATAGCAAAACAACAAAAATAGCAATAAAATAGGGTCGGCAAAATTTTTCGATAGCAAAAAAACAAAAAAAAAAACGTAGGGTCGGCGGAATTTTTAGGGTCGGGCGGGTTACGCCAATGCAACATTTTTTTTTTTTTGGCCTAATGGGAATTTCATGTGTGCGCTGCGAGTTTCTTTTATAGTTAGTTTTCTACATCAATTCCGCCTCCACTCCTTCAGTCCCCTGTCGACACTGGGAAGACAAAAGAGCCTCTCTCGGGGGAGGAACACCAAGACGCCGACACGCTCCCCTCATCCAATTGGGGGGTGAGACCACCTCAGAGCCGACTCCACCCCAGCCAGATGGAATGTTCGCCTCGTCCAATGAGGGGAGGACACCGATCGCCTGACACCTCCCAACCAATCCGGAGGCAATTTACCTCAGAGTGGATTCCTCGACCTGCCCGGGAGAGGGATAAGAAGGGTGGCGAGCGGTCGGTCGGTCGGTCTTTGTCGTTCAAAGTGGTCTTGGTCTTGGTTCACTCAGTCGGTGTTGGTTAGTCGGTCTTGGTGGTTCAGTCTTGGTCTGCGGTCTTTTTCGGGGATCCTTGGGGGTTGGTGGTCGTGTTGGTGTTCATGGTGGTGGTTGCTGCTCCTGGTTGTCAATCGTCGCTCGTCGCTGGCCGGGTCGTTTGTGGGATCCTGGTTGCGCTCATTGGATTCTGGGTCGTAGGTTCGAGTCCCACCGTGGTGGGTTGTTGGAGCGCTCAAGCTGGGACCCCCGTTCCCGTCCACGGACTCCGAGCTCCACAGGTGCGAGTCGGTGAAACCGCACGAGGCGACCAGGTACCCGGCTAGACTCTAACCCTCAGCTCGCCTTCCCTCCTGAGCTTAAGGGCCAAATAAAGACCCACGAGATCCATTTATTTTTGGGTGTGTGTGTCTGTCTGTGGCCAGTCTTGTAAGTAGAATCGTTTAAGTGCCTTGCTTTTTGTACATTGCATTTATATTCGTGATTAAGTCTGCTCTGTGTCTCCCTTCCCAATAAATGTAAATAAACCCCTGTTAAATGTTCCAGTTCGTTGTCTGTGTTTTCTTTCATTGGCCCAGTATGGTTCGGGCTTGAGAGTTAGGGAGGCCGAAGGTGCTGTAAATTGTCATTTGGACCGGCGCGACTTTGGTAATTCCAGCTCGGTTATGCCGGATCCGAGTCAGTAACAGCGACTCGGTTCGAACAAAGCCGGCAAAGGGTGTGGCTTCCCCGGTAGTTAGATGGCGTGAGTACTTAGGTAAATTGGAATAGACAAGTGGACCCTACCTCACGCCGTCAAAATATTGGCGACCACGGTCCTTTAAGCGACCCGTCGACTCCGGAGTTGTCCAGGGTGACGACTGACGACCTTCGATTCCGGGTGTTCGGTGGGAGACGGCCCGGCTGACATATGGCACACCCTACTGCTCCATCTAGCGGTCGTTCTTCGCCACCGAACCCCGGCACCACAACAGTATCGGGGTGTTTTTATCTTTGCCGGTGGTCTTGGGGGACGGTGGTAAATGTGTATCGTGTAGCGCCGCCTCGAGGTGTAAAAGGGTATTTCAAGTCTCCATCATTTACAGCACAGTATTCCTGTCCCCACGTTTTCCAGTGCAATGAGGTGTTTTGAATTATAGGTAGTAGGTATGTTTTTACTTCATCCACATCTAAACCAAGTTGTTTTTTTGCCTATACAGAGGTGTCAGTTGCCTATACACCGCCCAAATAAAGGTGTGCGTCAGAAAACGTGTTGCATGCTTGGAGAAACATCGCCCCTTTGTGGGGGGTACTCTGCTGGTATGCTGTAATTAACGAACCACAAACTGGTGCACCTCATGTTGCAGAGTACAGAACATACATTACAGTCCAAAGCATCATGGAATATTAAGCACGTAATAAGTATATAATATATGGCAAACATCATGGAATATTAAGTATGTAATAAGTGTATAATATATGGCAAACATCATGTAATATTAAGTATGTAATAAGTATATAATATATGGCAAACATCATGGAATATTAAGTGTGTAATAAGTTTATAATATATGGCAAACATCATGGAATATGAAGTATGTAATAAGTATATAATATATGGCAAACATCATGGAATATGAAGTATGTAATAAGTATATAATATATGGCAAACATCATGGAATATGAAGTATGTAATAAGTATATAATATATGGCAAACATCATGGAATATGAAGTATGTAATAAGTATATAATATATGGCAAACATCATGGAATATGAAGTATGTAATAAGTATATAATATATGGCAAACATCATGGAATATGAAGTATGTAATAAGTATATAATATATGGCAAACATCATGGAATATGAAGTATGTAATAAGTATATAATATATGGCAAACATCATGGAATATGAAGTATGTAATAAGTATATAATATATGGCAAACATCATGGAATATTAAGTGTGTAATAAGTATATAATATATGGCAAACATCATGGAATATGAAGTATGTAATAAGTATATAATATATGGCAAACATCATGGAATATGAAGTGTGTAATAAGTATATAATATATGACAAACATCATGGAATATGAAGTGTGTAATAAGTATATAATATATGACAAACATCATGGAATATGAAGTGTGTAATAAGTATATAATATATGACAAACATCATGGAATATGAAGTATGTAATAAGTATATAATATATGGCAAACATCATGGAATATGAAGTATGTAATAAGTATATAATATATGGCAAACATCATGGAATATTAAGTGTGTAATAAGTATATAATATATGGCAAACATCATGGAATATGAAGTATGTAATAAGTATATAATATATGGCAAACATCATGGAATATTAAGTATGTAATAAGTATATAATATATGGCAAACATCATGGAATATGAAGTATGTAATAAGTATATAATATATGGCAAACATCATGGAATATGAAGTATGTAATAAGTATATAATATATGGCAAACATCATGGAATATTAAGTGTGTAATAAGTATATAATATATGGCAAACATCATGGAATATTAAGTATGTAATAAGTATATAATATATGGCAAACATCATGGAATATTAAGTGTGTAATAAGTATATAATATATGGCAAACATCATGGAATATGAAGTATGTAATAAGTATATAATATATGGCAAACATCATGGAATATTAAGTGTGTAATAAGTATATAATATATGGCAAACATCATGGAATATGAAGTATGTAATAAGTATATAATATATGGCAAACATCATGGAATATTAAGTATGTAATAAGTATATAATATATGGCAAACATCATGGAATATTAAGTGTGTAATAAGTATATAATATATGGCAAACATCATGGAATATTAAGTATGTAATAAGTATATAATATATGGCAAACATCATGGAAAACGGCCTGAACAGTATATTTTATAAAATGCACACGCGGAAAAAATTATTGTTTCTCCGTGTTATTTACCTGAAGATTTTTTCGAAAAAAACAAATGGTCACTTTAAAGCGTGTGTGCGTGCGTGCGTGTATGTGTGTGTGTGTGTGTGTGTGTGTGTGTGTGTGTGTGTGTGTGTGTGTGTGTGTGTGTGTGTGTGTGTGTGATAGCGTGTGCGTGTCTGTGTGTGTGTGTGTGTATGTGTGTGTGTGTGTGTGTGTGTGTGTGAGTGATAGCGTGTGCGTGTGTGTGCGTGCGTGTGTGTGTGTGTGTCTGTGTGTGTGTGTGTGTGTGTGTGTGTGTGTGTGTGTGTGTGTAATAGCGTGTGTGTGTGTGTGTAATAGCGTGTGTGTGTGTGTAATGGCGTGTGTGTGTGTATGTGTGTGTATGTGTAATTGTGTGTGTAATAGTGTGTGTGTGTGTATGTGTGTGTATGTGTATGTGTGTGTGTGTGTGTGTAATAGCGTGTGTGTGTGTGTGTGTGTAATAGCGTGTGTGTGTGTGTGTAATAGCGTGTGTGTGTGTGTGTGTAATAGCGTGTGTGTGTGTGTATCAGCGTGTGTGTGTGTGTGTGTGTGTGTAATAGCGTGTGTGTGTGTGTTATAGAGTGTGTGTGTGTAATAGCGTGTGTGTGTGTGTGTGTGTGTAATAGCGTGTGTGTGTGTAATAGCGTGTGTGTGTAATAGCGTGTGTGTGTGTAATAGCGTGTGTGTGTGTAATAGCGTGTGTGTGTGTGTAATAGCGTGTATGTGTGTAATAGCGTGTGTGTGTGTAATAGCGTGTGTGTGTGTGTAATAGCGTGTGTGTGTGTGTGTGTAATAGCGTGCGTGTGTGTGTGTGTAATAGCGTGCGTGTGTGTGTGTGTAATAGCGTGCGTGTGTGTAATAGCGTGTGTGTGTGTAATAGCGTGTGTGTGTGTGTGTAATAGCGTGTGTGTGTGTAATAGCGTGTGTGTGTGTGTGTGTAATAGTGTGTGTGTATGTGTGTGTGTGTATGTGTGTGTGTAATAGCGTGTGTGTGTGTGTAATAGCGTGTGTGTGTGTGTAATAGCGTGTGTGTGTGTGTGTGTGTGTGTGTGTGTGTGTGTAATAAGCGTGTGTGTGTGTAATAAGCGTGTGTGTGTGTGTAATAAGCGTGTGTGTGTAATAAGCGTGTGTGTGTGTAATAAGCGTGTGTGTGTGTAATAGCGTGTGTGTGTAATAAGCGTGTGTGTGTGTATGTGTGTGTGTGTGTGTGTGTGTGTGTGTGTGTGTGTGTAATAGTGTGTGTGTGTGTGTATGTGTGTGTAATAGCATGTGTGTGTGTGTGTGTGTGTGTAATAGCGTGTGTGTGTGTGTGTGTATGTGTGTGTGTCTGTAATAGCGTGTGTGTGTGTGTGTGTGTGTAATAAGCGTGTGTGTGTGTAATAAGCGTGTGTGTGTGTGTGTGTAATAGCGTGTGTGTGTGTGTAATAGCGTGTGTGTGTGTGTGTAATAGCGTGTGTGTGTGTGTGTAATAGCGTGTGTGTGTGTAATAGCGTGTGTGTGTGTAATAGCGTGTGTGTGTGTAATAGCGTGTGTGTGTGTGTGTGTAATAGCGTGTGTTTGTGTGTAATAGCGTGTGTGTGTGTGTGTGTGTGTGTGTGTGTGTGTGTGTAATAGCGTGTGTGTGTAATAGCGTGTGTGTGTGTGTGTAATAGCGTGTGTGTGTGTAATAGCGTGTGTGTGTGTGTGTAATAGCGTGTGTGTGTGTGTGTGTGTAATAGCGTGTGTGTGTGTGTGTAATAGCGTGTGTGTGTGTGTGTGTGTAATAGCGTGTGTGTGTGTAATAGCGTGTGTGTGTGTGTGTGTGTGTGTGTGTGTAATAGCGTGTGTGTGTGTGTGTGTGTAATAGCGTGTGTGTGTGTGTAATAGCGTGTGTGTGTGTGTAATAGCGTGTGTGTGTGTAATAGCGTGTGTGTGTGTGTGTGTAATAGTGTGTGTGTATGTGTGTGTGTGTATGTGTGTGTGTAATAGCGTGTGTGTGTGTGTAATAGCGTGTGTGTGTGTGTATGTGTGTGTGTGTGTGTAATAGCGTGTGTGTGTGTGTGTGTGTGTGTAATAGCGTGTGTGTGTGTGTGTGTAATAGTGTGTGTGTGTGTGTAATAGTGTGTGTGTGTGTGTGTGTGTGTATGTGTGTGTGTATGTGTGTGTGTGTGTGTGTGTGTAATAAGCGTGTGTGTGTGTGTGTGTGTGTGTGTGTGTGTGTGTGTGTGTGTGTGTGTGTGTGTGTGTGTGTGTGTAATAGCGTGTGTGTGTGTGTGTGTGTAATAGCGTGTGTGTGTGTGTGTAATAGCGTGTGTGTGTGTAATAGCGTGTGTGTGTGTGTGTGTGTGAGTGTGTGTGTGTGTGTGTGTGTGTGTGTGTGTGTGTGTGTGTGTGTGTGTGTGTGTGTATGTGTGTCGATTGAACACTGCGGTATTTCTCTATAAGATTAACAAAACGTATTTGTGAAGATGGTTAATTCTATTTATTTTTTTTCGACAAAGAGGGCACAAACAAACCCGGTGTTTTGGAAGGCACGTCCATGGTTATTTGAACCATTTTCTGTAAAGTTTGAAACGAGCTTTAACAGCGGTAAATGTTGTTTGTTTATCGCAAGTTTGATGTTTAGTTTAACAACAATGAATGACTTTGCTGTTTTTTTTGTTTTTTTTTTTCCCAAAATCAATCGAAATCCACTTTCAACCGTCAACAATGAATATCCACCGTTTAAATATACATTCTAAAATCGCCTTCTATTTCTGAAAACGTAAAACAATATTTATTTATTTATTTGGAGCACGGGCCCAAATTTGATGGCCCAGGCCCTTGGTCGGTGCCAGAATGCCCGACTGCTCAGTCCGCCCATTTCGAACCCTTCCCAGAGGTCCTCCACAGCTCTAAAGACATTCACAAATTGTACACACATGAGAATCCCAATGCGACACACTCCTTCAGCTGCCGGACCGGTTTCATCGCTTATTGGAGAATCATGAGTGACAGCGCAGACAGAAACATGTTTAATGGCTGCACATGTTTCATTTTTTTTTTTAAGGTTTTAAAAAAAACTCGACATGTAATCAAGATACGAAAATCTGAGAAGAAGAAATCTGATTGGAAAAAAATCAAGAAACAGAAGGAGGAATCAAAGAAGAAGATATCAAAAGCAAGAAAACCAAATCAGAAAAAAAAAAAATCGAAGATGAAATTGTTAGCTGAAGTATTGTCCCACCCTCTCTCCCCATTGGCTCCGCAGAACCGCAGCAAAGAAGAGAACGGGGGAAAAAAGTGAGGGTTGGGGAGCTTCTCCTCCGGGAGTGAGAGCAGGAGCGGGAAGGAACAGGGAAGGGATAGCTGGGATGAAACCTCCTCTTCATTCACTGGATCGTGTCCCTTTTCTGCCCCGGCCCAGGATGGATCGTCCGGTCGCTGGGGGGGGGGGGCTCTTCACCCCCAGGCTTATTTACGTTAGTCTGTCATCGGTAAATATCGTGTGGGACCTTACCCAGGGGAGGCGATCTTTTATCTTTTGTCCTGTCGGCCATTCCTCCGACATTATTAAATGTCCATTCCGCTGTGTCAATCCCCGCATTTTCAGAGGAGGAGCAGTTCTTTTCAATCACCAGCAATGAGGTCTCTTGGATGGAGGCTGTTCCCTCAGACGCCACCACTGGAGAAACCACCTTTCCCACAATGAATGCCTTAACAGCTGTGGAGGAACTCTGGGAAGTGCTTGAAATAGCAAAAGGAAACCTTGTGTAGCCTTTCATGGTTGCTTTATACAGCTTTCTTCGGCAAGAAGACATGGGAGGAGTCAATTTATTTATATAAATCCTAGCCACCTCGGTTTAATTGATGATGTGAGAGCAAATTAAAAATTCTCTCCAATCACAGGTGAGAGATGTAGATAGGTCTTTGTTTACTCAACTGTAACGTAGTTCCGAGGAGCTTATGGGATGTTGTCCATCAGTCGGTCCATACACCATAAACACATGCAACTTATTCTCTGAAACTACACGCATGCTTTTTATGAAACGACCACAACCGTCATCACCTGTGATGTACCAAAGTTTTTTCACGACATTCAAAAAAAATTGGGGTCTGAGAGGTGTATGGGGGGGGGGGTTCTCCCCAATTTAAGTATTTGCTTTCTTCTCCAAAACTACACATACAATTTTGATGAAACTTGACTACAACCTTCATCACCTGTGATGTACCAAAGCTTGCTCACTGCATTAAAAAAAATCCATAGGTGTTTACTTTCTTCTCCGTTACATACAGTGGGGAGAACAAGTATTTGATACACTGCCGATTTTGCAGGTTTTCCCACTTACAAATCACGTAGAGCTCTGTAATTTTTATCATCGGTACACTTCAACTGTGAAATACGGAATCTAAAACAAAAATCCTGAAAATCACATTGTATGATTTTTAAATAATTAATTTGCATTTTATTGCATGAAATAAGTATTTGATACATCAGAAAAACAGAACTTAATATTTGGTACAGAAACCTTTGTTTGCAATTACAGAGATCAGACGTTTCCTGTAGTTCTTAACCAGGTTTGCACAGACTGCAGCAGGGATTTTGGCCCACTCCTCCATACAGATCTTCTCCAGATCCTTCAGGTTTCGGGGCTGTCGCTGGGCAACGCAGACTTTCAGCTCCCTCCAAAGATTTTCTAATGGGTTCAGGTCTGGAGACTGGCTAGGCCACTCCAGGACCTTGAGATGCTTCTTACGGAGCCACTCCTTCGTTGCCCTGGCTGTGTGTTTCGGGTCGTTGTCATGCTGGAAGACCCAGCCACGCCCCATCTGCAATGCTCTTGTTGAGGGAAGGAGGTTGTTGGCCAAGATCTCGCGATACATGGGCCCATCCATCCTCCCCTCAAAACGGTGCAGTCATCCTGTCCCCTTTGCAGAAAAGCATCCCCAAAGAATGATGTTTCCACCTCCATGCTTCACGGTTGGGATGGTGTTCTTGGGGTTGTACTCATTCTTCTTCTTCCTCCAAACACGGCGAGTGGAGTTTAAACCAAAAAGCTCTATTTTGGTCTCATCAGACCACATGATCTTCTCCCATTCCTCCTCTGGATCATCCAGATGGTCATTGGCAAACTTCAGACGGGCCTGGACATGCGCTGGCTTGAGCAGAGGGACCTTGCGTGCGCTGCAGGATTTTAATCCATGACGGCGTAGTGTTACTTATGGTTTTCTTTGATACTGTGGTCCCAGCTCTCTTCAGGTCATTGACCAGGTCCTGCCATGTAGTTCTGGGCTGATCCCTCACCTCTCTCATGATCATTGAGGCTCCACGAGGTGAGATCTTGCATGGAGCCCCAGACTGAGGGAGATGGACTGTTATCTTGAACTTCTTCCAATTTCTAATAATTGCGCCAACAGTTGTTGCCTTCTCACCAAGCTGCTTGCCTATTGTCCTGTAGCCCATCCCAGCCTTGTGCAAGTCTACAATTTTGTCCCTGATGTCCTTAGACAGCTCTCTGGTCTTGCCCATTGTGGAGAGGTTGGAGTCTGATTGATTGAGTGTGGACAGTTGTCTTTTATGCAGATAACAAGTTCAAACAGGTGCAGTTAATACAGAAAATGAGTGGAGAATGGGAGGGCTTCTTAAAGACAAAACTAACAGGTCTGTGAGAGCTGGAATTCTTACTGTTTGGTAGGTGATCAAATACTTATTTCATGAAATAAAATGCAAATTAATTATTTATAAATCATACAATGTGATTTTCAGGATTTTTGTTTTAGATTCCGTCTTTCACAGTTGAAGTGTACCGATGATAAAAAAAATTACAGACCTCTACGTGCTTTGTAAGTGGGAAAACCTGCAAAATCGGCAGTGTATCAAATACTTGTTCTCCCCACTGTATTTTGCGGGTCATCCACACCTACCAGCGGTTCCCTGGTTATCTTATCCAGCTGCTACCAAGTGAACACCCAGGGGTATTACCCCTATTTCATTCATATATATATATATATATATATATATATATATATATATATATATATATATATATATATATATATATATATATGTACACATGGAATTCTGTCACGTGATTGAGGGTCAAGGTAGATGGGCCACAGGTAATTTGGAAGGTGAAGCGATGTCATGTTGGGAGGAAGATGGAAATCATACACCGCCTTGGCATTTGCCATGCCCCAGATCATGGAGACGATATTTATTGCTCAATAAATTATACCAAAGGAAATATAAACAAACTAAGACACATGGACATCAGATCACAGTCCATGTAACACCGAATTATTCCCCCCCCCCCAAAAAAAAATACACCACTTAACGTCTTTATTATTACTACAAAGTCTCGAAGGAAAAGCAAAACGTGGAAGCAATGGAATTCTGAGCAACCCAGGCAATGCATAATATACAATATCAACCTTAACCTTCCTTTTTCCAAACGTTATCGAAGTGCATACTACCGTACCTAACTCCACTATCACCGGCATCCTGAACAAATTACACAAACTAGAAGCACCCGCTCCTTTCGGGAGCGGCCAAAGGGGGTTATGTTATTGTCTTATTCAAACGTGTAATTCAAAATACCCCACTGCACTGGAAAAGGTGGACACTTGTAATACCCTCTCCCACCTGGAGGCGGCTCCACACGATACACATTCACATGGAGAATGTGCGTCCCCGCCCCTCCCAAGACCACTGGCAAAGATAAAAAAAAAACACCCTATTCCCAAATTGGGGTCGTGCTGATCCGATGTAGCAAGTCTGGATGTAATCGGTACAGACCTGCAGGAGGAGTAACGTGACAAACAAACAAACCGGTCCTTGAAGTACAGTATGGATCCTTATTCGGATGTGTGCAGGAAGAGGCACTGCAATTTCGGGCTCTGCAGGAGCACTTCGTCATGATGATTGTGATTTATATGCATTGTAGTTTATGATAATGCATGCACACGTGGGTGCCCCGGGCTGTGCTTGAGCAGTCATGTGACTCGCCCATGTTCTGATGCTGTGCTGTACCCGTGTCCGCATTAAGCCTGTTGTTTCCACCGCAGAGCCTTCGTCCCTGTCTATCGAGTGCATTACAGTGGCGACGAAGATGGGATGTCTTCGTGCTTCGGCATATTGCGTGAATACGCAGTGGGGGATGATTGGGGACACTATACTGATCATCTGGAGCAGTACTTTGTGGCAAACAAAATGGACACCAATGAGGACGCTGAAAGGCGGTGAACTGTATTGCTGACCGTATGCGGCGCCCCGACGTACAACCTCATCAAAGATCTTCTTGTCCCAGCCAAACCTTCTGACATATGAAGAGCTCGTCAATCTCGTGAAAAGACATTATCACCCTAAACCGGTTAAGATCGTCTCGAGAAATAAATGTCATACCCACCATCGTCCATATGGTCAGTCAGCATCCGAGTTTGTGCTGATTTACGCGGACTCGCCAATGATTGTGAGTTTACAGATAAACTCAAAGAGATATTACGTGATTTCTTTATAAGAGGCATCAATGACGACTCAATTCTGCGGAAACTCCTCACTGAATCCGATCTCAATTTGGCTAAAGTCATGGAAACAGCCACTGCGTGTATGCAAACTGCCGAGAGCCTGAGTGTGATCTCAAACAAGTCAAAAGTTATCCAGCAGGACCCATTGGTTAACAAGGTAACCTTTGGCTGCAAGCAAAAGTGTTTTAGCAAGCCACCAAATTCACCTCCACCTCCTGACATTTCTGAATCTACCCGGAAGGTTGGGGTAACTTGTTGGCGTTGTGGTGGTGATCATCAAGCTTTCCAATGTCGGTACAGGAATTATACCTGTAACAACAGTGGTAAGCGGAGATACTTGAAGTGTCGTTCTTGATCTAAGTCGAAGAACTTGTCTCCTGCTTATCACATTACGGTGAAACTTTATGCAGCGGATGATAGGTCACAGAGCACAGCCTGCAGCCAAGAGTCAAGTAAGGAACTTCGTGAGGTTTTCTCTGTTGGAACAAAGATCTCCGATGCTCCAATTATAGTTGATGTAACAATCGATAAGATCCCGGTGAGGATGGAAGTTGATACCGGTGCTTCCAGATCAATTATGAGCGAGAGCAAGTTCACCTCCATCTACCCTCTGAGAAAGGCTCCTGCACTCCGACCTGTCTCTACTGACTTGAGAACATACACCAACGAGATGGCTCCTGTAGTTGGCTCAGCTAACGTAACTGTAGGATATGGAAACATCACTCATGTCCTACCACTACTGATTGCGCATGGAGAAGGACCAACCCTCTCAGGCTGAGATTAGTTACGAATAATCAGATTTAATTGGAGTGACGTAAACAGTCTCCAACTCCGATGCTGGATACGATACCGTGTTCAACAAGTACCCTGGCCTGTTCAATGATGGTGTTGGCACCATTGCAGGGCCCAAAGTGAGGATTCATGTTTTTGCAGATGCTCAGTCATTGCTCCATAAGGCTAGACCTGTGCCCCACATGATGCGATCAATGATCGAGTGTGAGCTTGACTGCCTACAGAGTGAGGGCATCATCTCACCAATCGAGTACTCCGACCGGGCAGCACCTATCATTTCAATACTCATATCAGATGGAACAGTGCGCATTTGTGGGGACTACAAAACGACGATCAATTGCTATTCTAAGCTGGATGGCTACCCTTTGCCCAAAGAAGAGGATCTGTTCACCACTCTCACAGGTGGCCAGACATTCACTTAGCTTGACTTGACCAATGCTTGTGCTCAAATGGAAGTGGATGATGATTCCAAGCCCTTTTCATGCATCAACACTCATCGAGGACTCTACATGTACAACATACGCCCATTTGGCAGACGCTTTGCTGCACCAATCTTCCAACGCAAGATGGAGACATTATTGAAAATTGCACCAAAGACGGTCGTATTTCAGGACGACATACTAGTGACTGGCAAGTCACAACATGAACACCTCGAGAACCTAAACAAAGTCCTCAATCGGCTGTCACAAGCTGGGTTACGCCTAATGCATGATAAGTGTACCTTTATGGTACGTGAAGTTGAACACCTGGGTCATCAAATCTCCTGTCAAGGCATTTCACCCTCTCCGGGCAAAGTTGAAGCAATTGCGAATGCACCAATGCCACAAAACATTTCAGAACTTCATGCATTCCTGGGTATGTTGACCTACTTTGGTAATTTCCTGCCTCAACTAAGCACAAAGGTCGAGCCTCTGCATCTTCTCCTCAGGAAAGGCATTGTCTGGAAATGGAAAGCTGCCCAAACAAGAGCGTTCAAGGCCGCTAAAACCATTCTGTCCTCCTCGCCATGACTTGTCCATTACGACCCATCCAAGGAACTTATTCTCAGTTATGATATCCATTCATATGGCATCGGGTGTGCGTTGTTGCAAACAAATGGAACCGGTAATCTCCAGCCTGTTGCTTGTGCACCACGAACCCGATCTGACACTGAACGTTGCTCTGCTCAAGTAGAACGAGAGGCGTTAGCATGTGTCTGCGACACCGTAAAGGTGCACCTATATGTCTTTGGAAGACATATTACCATTGAGACTGATCACAAACCCTTGTTAGATCTCCTGGGAGAAACCAGAGCCATTCTGCCCACATCATGAGGTCATGTACAACGTCGGGCATTGATCCTTGCCAGTTCTGACTATTCGTTGGTTTACCACCCGGGTAAGGAAATGTACTGTGTTGACGCAGTCAGTCGCTTGCCACTTCCAGTGGACATCCCAGAACCTCCACAACCTGGTGATATCATTCATCTCATGGCGAACGTCATTCACGATGAGGCACCCGTAACCACGAAGCAAATTGCTTGTGCTACCAATAGCAATCCAGATTTGTCACAAATTAAATGCTGTGTTATGTCAGGTAATTGGGCATCACTACCGGAAGGGGCGAAACTGTACCTCATCCAGAAGGGTGGGCTCTCTATTGATACAGACTGCCTGCTTTGGGGGTAGCTGAGTGATAATTCCACCGAAACTCCACGGGAAAATTATCAGTGAACTCCACAATGCTCATCCATGCATCGTCACCATGAAGGTTATTGCCCGAGCCCATGTGTGGTGGCCTGGTTTGGACAGTGACATTGAGTCTGGTGCACGCCATTGATACACTTGTCAAGCCCATGAGATGACCCCGCCACAGTCTCCATTGGCCATGTGGTCGTGGACATCAAAACCATGGTCCAGACTACACATCGACCATGCTGGTCCATTTCAAGGAAAGCTTTTCCTTATGGTAGTTGATGCTCACTCCAAATGAATTGAAGCTCTCATGGTTCCATCCTCATCCTCTGCTGTAACAATTGAAGTTCTCCGTACCATGTTCACGCAACATGGTATTCCAAACTCCATTGTATCAGATAATGGATCATCATTTACAAGTTCAGAGTTTTAGATCTTTTGTAAAATGAATTGCATGAAGCACTACACATCTGCCCCCTCCAAACCTACCAGTAATGGTCAAGCTGAATGTGCTATTCAGATCACCAAGAATGGTCTGAGCTGCATCAAGGAAGGCTCCATTCAATCTCGCCCAGCTCGTGTGTTGTTCAACTACCACACCGGAGCACATCAAACCACCAGTCGCTCACCTGTCAAGCTTCTGATGGGTCGTGAATTAACAACACGGTTATCATTATGGCACCTGGACGTAACGGTCGAGGTCAAGAATAACAAGTATCAACAGAATCGTAATCACGACCAAACATTTGAATACCGCAACTTCCAGATCAATGATCCTGTTACTTCGAGATCAATGATCCTGTGAATGTGTTGAACTCCGGATGTGGAACCAAGTGGTTATCTGACGTCATTATCGATAACGTTGGTGAAATGATGTTTCTTGTGAAGTTGTGTGAAGGTAGATCCAAACGTAAACATGTTCACCAACTCAGGTTACGTCATGAGGAGCCAAACATTGAACCAGCTCAAGTACCTTTGTCACCCACTACTGTATTAACACCACCTGCGTTTGAACCTGAGGTGTTTCCTCATGAAAACTTTTCACCCATCAATGTACCTGAACTTCCTCCTGACCCTGTACCCCTTAATGAGAAGCCCACAGCAGTTGCAAGCAAGGACAAACCCTCCACCCGCCCTGAGAAGATCAGTTAGTGTCTGTAAACCTCGTGAGCGTCTTGATTTGTTAATAAATAAATAAATAGGGGGGGTAGATGAGATGTACCGGAAGTTTATGATAATGTATGCATACGTAGTGCACCGGGGCGTGGTTAAGCAGGGTCATGTGACCCGCCCATGTTCCGATGCTGTGCTTGTGTCCGAAAACTTCTGATGTTCCCACTTCAGAGCCCTCGTCCCCGTCTATCGAGTATATTATACACACGTAATGGTGGCCATGGCGACGCAGTTCGCAGCAGAGGCTGCAGCGCTTCATCAAGGTCTATTTCACGATTGATTATTATTTTTACGCAAAATGTTCTTTTATGGTATTTTACAAAACAATTTTCTTTTGAGGCAAGATAATTTCATAACTTTCAAAACAGGAAATTGCGCCGTGCGCACGTGGTTCACGTTGAAAACGGTCCTTGGCGGCTTGAGTTTATTTAATTATTTAATACACATGGAGGTATCGAGGTAACCTGCTCCAAATCACCGTCCACTCCACCCCGTGTCTCGTCTCGTCTCGTCTCGTCTCGTCTCGTCTCGTCTCGTCTCGTCTCGTCTCGTCTCGTCTCGTCTCGTCTCGTCTCGTCTCGTCTCGTCTCGTCTCGTCTCGTCTCCCCCCACATGAATGAAACGGGTGCCGATGAAGGTAGGAATATGCTTCGTGTACATTGTTGAATCGTCTTTTGATCGGTATTTTTCAGTGAACGATGAGCGGCGGTTCGAGCCGACACAGAGGGCAGAAGTACCAGAACGTCACGGTGTTCCGGAACGACAAGTACAAACCCAACGAACGGCTCAAGGTGTGCATTTTGGGATGTGGGTCCAGGTGCCGGAAATGTAATTCACGGATTTTCTCTTCCTTACACACACACACACACACACACACACACACACACACACACACACACACACACACACACACACACACACACACTCACTCACATATACACACATATAGACACATACACACACATACACGTATATAACAACAAACACACACATACATAACAACAAACACACGTACACACATACACATGTATAACATACACACACGCACATATTTACACACACATATTCACATATACACACACATACACGTATATAACAACAAACACACATATATATATATATACACACACATACATAACAACAAACACACGTACACACATACACACACATACACATACACACATGCACACGTATAAAGATATATAACAACAAACACACATACACGCGTATACACATATATAACAACATACACACATACACGTACACACATATATATATATATACACACACATACATGTATAACATACACACATACACACACATATACACATGTACACATACACACATGTAGACATATACATATACACATACACACATATAGACAAACACATACACATATATAACATACACACATACACGTACACACATATACACACATACATGTATAACATACACACATACACATGCACACATACACACATATACATATAGACACACATACACATATATAACAACATACACACATATATATATATATATATATATATATATATATATATATATATATATTTGTGACGTCCACGGGACTTGAACAGTCCCACCAACGTAGAATGAGCCGAAACGATGGAGGCGATTGATTTATTTATAACCCAAAGACGGCGGTTCTAATCGCTCTACCGCAAACGGGACAAGGAAGGTGGCACGAGTCACTTTTCACTGAGTTGATGATGTTTATTCGTTTTTTAATTTTTACCAGAAATAACAAGACTCGGCAAGAAGAGGGATCCGGGGCGATTCGACGGGATGGTGTGGGATCGGGCGTGGGGAAAAACACAGACAATTCCAATGAATATACAGTTCTCAATCCCTCTAAGGCGCCAAGCACACACACACACACACACACACACACACACACACACACACACACACACACACACACACACACACACACACACACACACACACACGAACAAAACGTAGCTATCTCTGGTGGTCAGGCTGGACCGTGGTGTGGACGCAACTGTCCCTGGATCGGTGCCGGACGAGCTGGCCTTGCTCTCGCCAGGGGGGGAGGGCAGGAGAAACCGCGGTTTTGTCGACCTCCTGGTCCTGGTCCAAGTCTGCCCACAGCCGCCAGGGAACCAGCTCCCGCGCCAAGCCGCGAGCAGGAGAGGGAGGCAGGTCCACCCGCCGCCCGACCCCGTATCCGAGTCAGCAGAACCCTAGAGCCAACCAAAGCGAGGCACGAGGCTCGGCAAGGCTCCAAGACACGATCGAGAGCACGATCAAGAGCACGATCAAGAGCACAGCAACCAGGACGCTCTCTGCCAGCACAGGTTCCACACCAAAAAAAAACGAGTGTTCTGGTTGTAATCTTCTTCTTCTCCAAACCTCTCCGCAATCGAGCCGTTTATTGGCCCACTGCCGTCGCCTTCTGCCAATCGTGATCACGGGGCGGAGCCATCCGCTGCACTGTACTGTGATGTCACGGCCAGTCTCCAGAGAATACCAAAAGGGGTTTACGCAGACACACTTACCCTATCCCGTGTCCCTATTTAATTACGTGACATTTATCATTTCCGCCTTGAAGAAATGAACATTTACTAGACAACTTATCACCACTGAATTTCTACTTATTACATCGAGATCCTGGTAAACTCGAACAGCATGGCATACCTAATTAAACATCCTAATTACCCTTTGAATGCATACCCCCCCTCCAACGTAACACTGCCCCCTCCTCTGGTACCGCAGCTCCTGCAAGGTATATCACAGGCGCTACCGTACCAGCCTTAACACTTGCTGACTCACACCTAATTAACCTAACGAAATAAAGTAGGAGGGGCAATGGGCAGCGAGTCGCAGCTAACTTACCTATCCTGCTTAATGTACTACCCCCTTATGGCCTTATCCTCGCCTAAACAATCATTCGTTTTTTTTTTTTGTTGTTTTTTTTTATTTTATTTTATCACATGAGAGCACTGAGCGAAGTTGCACTCCATCCTCCAGATCATCGCTCTTGCCCAGCACTCTTCCAGTGATCTGGGGAGGGGAAACAAAAGGTTCCACAAAAACACAACACTTATACTTTACATTCCTACTCTAAGCCTTAACGACACTATTCACAGGATATTTACACTTGACCGCCTCCCCCAGTGGATGCTAATAGACCCAGCGTTACCTGGGGAGCCAATTTTCAACTTTGCTTGCCCCAAAATTATGCGGACATCATGCCCTTGCTGCACCTGTCAAGTTGTGCGGGATCGGGTGGGACTCGCACATCTTCACAACACTCACACCATGGTCATCATCACATTTCTAGGTCATGGTCCTCATTTTAATCATGCAGGCTGAATCCCGTCGTGGCCGTGGGGTGGGTTACCCAAGATGATGGGGGCATCTCAGGTGCAACCATGCCCACAGGTAAGCTTTAGTCCAACCCGGACACTTCTCCGCCCCGCTCCCTTTGATTCCCTCCCCCCTGGTAGCCATCAGCTCTAATCCCGTACAACACTCTGGAAGGGGTCTCACTGGCTCCTCTGGCCTTCCTGGGTCACCAAGGTCCTACCTGCCTTGGTCGCCCAACCAGACCCTCTCCCAGTTGCCTCCAGACACTGTCACCATTAGCCACCAGGTGGTGAATCTCCTTGAAGGGGGTCGCAATTCACGCTCACCGTGAGCTTCAGCAATCCCTGTGGACAAGCACATCATCCCCACCCACAAAACCCACATGACTCCCACACCCCATCGGCCTTACATGTGACACCTGCATTTCTAACACTTCACCGACCATGACCTTCCCTGTTACCACACCATGCCCAATAAAAAAAACAATGTGTGCACCATACATTTCACTTCTTAACTTAAAACAACTCACACAGCACTTCTCACCCGATCCACGCACCAACCATTGGACAGCCACTCGTGCCCACTTTGTTTCCAATTACCCACTGTCCCGATTGTCACTCTAAAACCCAGCAGAACTTGCAAACCCATGCCAATTTTCCCACAATTCTTTTTTTTTTTTTTTTTTTTTTTACCAAAGGAGGGCACTTCGCCACAATCTCAGCAGCCGAGCATGGCCGTATATGCTCAGCCCAATCTAGTCTCCCCGACCCCCGACAGTGATCTCCGGACCCGACCTATGAAAGGGCATCTCGGATAGAGCTGGCGGTTCAGCAGGAGGATTCACCCTCTCCGAGTCTAAACGTCTATTGGAGGGTCCCTCCATCGCCGGGTACCGGCAATATCGTTGCATGTGTCCTCTTCGCCCGCACCGGAAACAACTCCCCATAAAAGGCCCCCGTGGGTATCGGTGTAATGTCTCTTCCGGTTCCGGACCCCCTCGGCCATAATCGAATTGCTCTATTGGCTGGGCTGGACCCCGCCGCTTTGGCGCACCAACTACCGAATTACCCTTTATCAAACTTGACAGTTTCTGGCAAATTTCCTGAAACATTTGGGTAATGCCAATTTCTCCCAGCCCCCCTCCCTGATCCTGGATCTCCGCTTGTCGGATCGTCACCGATGGCCTCTCGGGCACCCGACCCGGCCGACTCCACGAGGCCAGCCTGGCCGCGCACTCGGCCGCTCGGTGCACGGTGGGTGGATCCTGTAGCTCCACTAGCGCTCGGACCTCAGGGTCAGGAAGAGCAGCTAAAAATTTCTCTAGTGCCAGTCTGTCCCATGCCTCCACTGTAAGGTCCCGATACGCGATCCTGACTGATTGGTAAATGTCCTGTGCCAGCTCCTGCACTGTCTCACCCGGCTTTAATCTGCGGTGCTGGAGCTGAGCCCGCACCAGATCACAGTTTGCCGCGAACCCAAACCGACGGCTCAACGCCTCGCAAATGTGGGAGCTGGTCAACATCCCTCCGCGATCACGTTTAACACATCTGCGGCTGGTCCCCGCAACGTTGCCACCAAATTCCCTGTACGTTCCTGCTAATTCCACCCGTTTAGTCGGGAAATACACTCAAATTGCGTCAGAAAAGCTTCAACGCTCCCTGACCCGTCAAAATTTACCAGGGGGATCAGTTTTACGGTGGCCCGCTTCTCAGTTTCTCCCTTGTCCGAATCCAGCCCAGGGATCAAACACCCTTGTGGCTGCGTATCCAATTTCGGAGCCCGCTGTGGCCAAAGATGTTTTGTGGTGAGGGTCTCATGGGTCAATTTTGCCTCCTGTTCCAAACGTTGAATGGACCGATTCACCTCTTCCCGCAGGATCTTCTGGGCCCGCACAACCTCCTCCAAGGCTCCGTCGCGAGTTTGTAGCTGCTCCTCAACCAACCCGGACACTCTACTTACAAAAGACGGCTCTACCAGGCCTTTATCCAAGACTTCATCTTTGCTCATAATTCTATCTTGTTCGTCCAAACGAGCCTCCAATCCTTTTACCTCCTCAGCCAAATTCATCCCTTGCTTCCTCAGCTCTCCCCACTCTTCAACTTGCAGCTGCATACGAGCATCCACACAGGCACGATGACGTTCCAGGCTTTCATCCACTTTATCAACCCGAATGTTCGTTGCATCAATTTTATCTACCAATTTTTCCGTATATTTTCCCCCTCCAATGTAATTTCTACCTTTGTTTCCTCCAATCTATCCTCGAATTTACTTTGTATTTCTCCCAATTTAACATCCACACACTCCTGCATCTGTTTTCATTTTCTCCATCTTTTCCCCCAATTCATCCCTCATTAAATCAATCCGTGCACCCAACTGTACCCCCATTACCCTCAATTGATCTGTCATTTCTGCCCTCTGTGCCGTCATTTCTGCCCTCTGTGTCACGAATTGATTTGCCATTTGTACCGTCATGTCCCCTATTAAACGTTCCAACATTGTCTGGATCGACATCGCACCGGTTTCCGGCACTGCCGGCCCCGTTACGGGCGATGAAGCACGGTCCACGCTCGGAATGGGGGAGGTTCCAACCCTACCCCCGTCTCTCCCCTCTTCCCCCGACTCGCTGCCAGACACGTGGCCTTCCTCCTCAAACATCTGCACATCCGCCATGGTGCAGAAGTCCCGTTTGCCGCCAATTAATTTAAATTTGAAAAATCCGCCAAAATTTTCCCGCGCTCGCGCGCTTTCCTGTAATAATTTTGTATTCCAATTCGTGGCGAGATTTTAATCCTGGTATATAATTTAGAGGGGTTCGAACATCCAACACCCTGACACCAATGTGACGTCCACGGGACTTGAACAGTCCCGCCAACGTAGAATGAGCCGAAACGATGGAGGCGATTTATTTTTATATAACCCAAAGACGGCGGTTTCAATCGCTCTACCGCAAACGAGACGAGGAAGGTGGCACGAGTCACTTTTCACTGAGTTGATGATGTTTATTCCTTTTTTAATTTTTACCAGAAATAACAAGACTCGGCAAGAAGAGGGATCCGGGGCGATTCGACGGGATGGTGTGGGATCAGGCGTGGGGAAAAACACAGACAATTCCAATGAATATACAGTTCTCAATCCCTCTAAGGCGCCAAGCAGACACACACACACACACACACACACACACACACACACACACACACACACACAACGTAGCTATCTCTGGTGGTCAGGCTGGACCGTGGTGTGGACGCAACTGTCCCTGGATCGGCGTCGGACGAGCTGGCCTTGCTCTCGTCAGGGGGGGGCAGGAGAAACCGCGGTTTTGTCGACCTCCTGGTCCTGGCCCAAGTCCGCCCACAGCCGCCAGGGAACCAGCTCCCGCGCCAAGCCGCGAGCAGGAGAGGGAGGCAGGTCCACCCGCCGCCCGACCCCGTATCCGAGTCAGCAGAACCCTAGAGCCAACCAAAGCGAGGCACGAGGCTCGGCAAGGCTCCCAGGCACGATCGAGAGCACAGCAACCAGGACGCTCTGCCAGTACAGGTTCCACACCAAAAAAAACCGAGTGTTCTGGTTGTAATCTTCTTCTTCTCCAAACCTCTCCGCAATCGAGCCGTTTATTGGCCCACTGCCGTCGCCTTCTGCCAATCGTGATCACGGGGCGGAGCCATCCGCTGCACTGTACTGTGACATCACGGCCAGTCTCCAGAGAATACCAAAAGGGGTTTACGCAGACACACTTACCCTATCCCGTGTCCCTATCTAATTACGTGACATTTATCATTTCCCCATTGAAGAAATGAACATTTACTAGACAACTTATCACCACTGAATTACTACTTATTACATCGAGATCCTGGTAAACTCGAACAGCATGGCATACCTAATTAAACATCCTAATTACCCTTTGAATGCATACCCCCCCCCTCAAACGTAACAATATATATATATATATTGTTGTGGTTGACCAAATTCACAAACCACCATTCAGGTCCCTTAGGTGAGATATCTCGGTAAGTATATGTGTAGTTAGGCCCAAACCCGTTGTTTAGAGGGAATAAATGTCATTCATGCGGGCTGCGACCCTTTTAGATAGCCGTTTTTCTTTTACTATCTTTATTTTGGACCAGCCGCCATTACTACCACCACCAACCACGTCTCAACAGCCATCACACAACAACCACCAACCACAACGCCGCTTCTCCACAACCGCCACGACCTTTACCGTCACAACTCGCCACCATCGCATCACCGTCATCTCGCGCCACTCGTGGGCACCGATGCTGGACTCGTGCGGGGCGCGCACCGAGCAGCGTGTTCAAAAACATCACGGACTTTCCGCAGAAAAACGGATCAAAAACGACTCACGCCCACTTTTGTTCCGTCCATTCGGTGAGCGAGGGGCGATTTGGCCCCGCCTCCAGGGCGTTGGAGGGCGGTCGCTATATGCAAATTCATGGATCAAAAAGCATTCACGCCCACTTTTCCTCGGGCCAATGGGGAGCCAGCGAGCCAGGTGAAGGGTCGGAGGCAGAGGGTCAAGGGTGAAAGAGCGAAGCCACGGGGCTTATAAAAACGACTGCGTTCGTCAGTCGAGTTCAGTTCAGTTGGAAGTTGAGTAAGAGTTCAGTTGGAAGTTGAGAAGAGTTGAGTTGGAAGAGAGTTGAGTGTGCGGAATTCAAGAGAGTCGTCGGTGGAGCTGGAAAGAAGTGGTACTAGTCGGGGTGAAGAGGACGGAGCTGTGGAGAGGTGACGGCGGCGAAGGCGGACGAGGGGGTGCTCGCGTCGGTGCCGGGAGCGGCACAGGGAGAGGCCAGCAACGCGACCGAGGTGGAGGAGGAGACGCTCGCCGCGGGACCCGAGACAGGGTTATATCCTCCTTTCCCCGAGCATCAGCAACCCCCTCCTGTTTCCCCCCGTGCTGAGATAGTGCGACAAAGGGGGCCCCCTTCCCACCCCCTACCAGACACTGTCCGCGAGGCCCGCGGAGTTGAGGCACCACCGCCGCTCCGCGTCTCATCATCAGACGGGTAGGCCCGACACGGTCTCGGCCCCAGGCCCGCCTACCCCCCTTATCCTGGAGGGTGGTTCTCTTTTCTTTTGCTTTGGGAATATGTGTTGTCGGCGCCGTCTGTGAAGTAAAATTGTATAAGTGTTGCCGTGTGCCCGGTAGTCGGATAGATCTGCATTGTTGCATTTGCTTTTTGTGTAATATTGCATTGTCTTCTTCTTTTACATGTGCTTTTGGTGGAATTGTATATGTGTGCTTTCCGTTCATCGCAAAATAAATGTGCTTATTGTTGAACTGTTTTCCCGCTTCGCTTCGTCATTTCTTTCATTGAATCCCCATCTTGCTTCACGTAAAGGGTTAGTCGTGGGCTAAGACGCCCGATAATTAATCGAACCGTCGAGGCCGACGAATAACACCGCTCGGTTATCCCGATAGTACGGAACGGGTCGCTTAAGTGGCCCGTGTCCGAAGTCGACCTGCGGCGAGGTGCGATCGCCCGGTCTACCCTCCGTGTGGGTACTTAGGTAGGTCGAATTTGGCGAGCAACCCTATCCCACACAGGGGCCGATTGGCACGATCGCGGTGAGACCGAAAGGTCCACCCGTGACTGGTTCCCGGCGTTAGTCCGAGAGGGTCACGACTGGATTGTCCGTCCGGTGGGCGATTCGAGTTACGTGGCCGTCAGCACGCCGGCGGGCGCGAATCCGCAACAATATATACACACGCACACACACACACACACACACACACACACATATATATGCACACACACATATACACATAAATAATGCTATTTAATATGTTTCTGTTGATGCGACCAGCTCTCATGGTGTCGAACTCGTGGTTGTATCTGTTAATGATGGGATGGATGAGATTTGATAGGACTACGAGATTACCCGTCCCACGGACCGGAGAGGTGGTGGTGGTGGTGGTCACGTGATTTTCTTGTGGTTCAGAGATCTTCGGTCGTGATTTCGTCCCTTTTTTGTGTGCCATTTTTTCACAATGAGTTGTTGATTCCCGAGTGGCTTGTCTGGGGTTCTAATTGAAGATAGTCACGTGGAGACACCGAATATGTTGTCACAGCATTTTTGTGAAAACGTAGTACAGCAACGGGTGATAATGAGCGAGTGTGTTCATTTTCACTTGTGAGCTAAAAAGTATAGCGATCCAGAGTCAATATAGCTGAGTTTTGTGGACCATTGATGCTTTGTCTGGGAGGAGAGAACAAACACTTAACTCCATTATAGCATAGACTAACAAGTGCAACCCGTCGCTTCACTGACGGCAGTGTGAAGGGGAGGGGGAAAAGAGAGCGAGACAGAGACAGAGAGGTTACACTTAATGACCGAACACAAATAAATAAATTAAAATCTCATGTCAGAACAGCTGTACACACGACGACACAACAGAGTTTGTAAAGTTAACAGCTGGCACATCTGCAAAAACTTTGATATCCCAGTTCCAGAAAATTTGTGAGAACATTAATCAAAAACATTGAAGTACCTACCGCTCACGTACGACCGAATGATCCCATCGATCATGAACATCGAAAACAAAGCAATGCAACCAGATATCATACTTGGGTACAAAAAAAAAAGAGAAGAAGGCATTGCTGGTTGAGGTGTTAATAGCAGTGATTTTGGACTTAATGATGCAGAAATAAAGAAAATGACCAAATACCAAGACCTCAAGAATGAAGTGAAAAGATTCAGGAAGCTGAAGAATGCCAAAGTTCTTCCAATGATAGTTAGACCTGCAGGAATGATGAAGAAGAACCTCAGTTATTAAAAACCACTAGCCAAAACCCCGTCACAGACGGATTCCGTTCCAGGAGCCCAATATGACAACCAGTGGCGGCTCTTGTAAGAGCCGGATCCCAGTCGATGTGCTCCATGGCCTTACCTAATGAGGCCCACAAAACGTCCTTGAACACGACATTTTTGGTGTACACTACTCCTTGTGAAGTCCCCTGATTTGTGCACGTGTCGACTTTGACGTACAAACACCGTGTCAAAACTTCTCAGGTCACAGTACCGAGAAAAACGTGACGTGACCGCGAGGAGGAGCACAAAATTGGTCCTTCAGTATTAATATATTGATGCTTCAGAGTTGAAGGTTGACTATTGCCACGATGTGCGATGCACTCTTACAGGTACGAAGTTTCTTTCAGTCCAGGTCACAGTACCGAGAAAAACGTGACGCGACCGCTAGGAGGAGCACAAAATTGGTCCTTCAATATTAATATATATATATATATATATATATATATATATATATATATATATATATATATATATATATATATCCCTGGGAATATTATTACAAATGAACTACAGTTTGAAGCTGTCTGGGGCTCAGCGACGATCCTGAAGAGAGTCCTCGACACAAAACATTGAGAACAGAAAACTTCACAGCTTGGTCCATGAATCGTGACCCCAACTAAAATAAAGGGGGATACTTTGAGCCCACCATGGGAGGACTCCATTCCACATCCTGAAACCTGCATATGAAGATACTGATCAACGACACACACACACACCCCCACACAAATGGATACTTTGAGACGTGGTAGTTCTATGTTTCACCTCCTGACACCCACCCACATGATAGCAGACAACAGCAACTTGCATGTATACGCACATGCACACACGGAAGTGGATACTTTGAGACTTGGGAGGGCTCCGTGTTTCACTTTTTGGAATGCAAATATGGAGATAACAACCAACCACACACACACACACACACACACACACACACACACACACACACACACACACACACACACACACACACACACACACACACACACACACACACACACACACACACACACACACACACACACACACACACACACACACACACACACACACACACACACACACACACACACACACACACACACACACACACACACACACACACACACACACACACACACACACACACACACACACACACACACACACATACACATACACATACACATACACATACACATACACATACACACACACACTTTGAGACTTGGGAGGACTCCATTCCACTTTCTGAAACCCCAAAATGGAGATGACAACCAACGACCAAGAACACACACCGGTGCCAAATGCCATTGTGGTAATACAGTTTATATACATACACACGTGTGCAAATGTACACACGCATCAAGTGACTATAAACGACAAACACAAAAATTTACTTTGAAACAGCATTCTTTGAAATATGATTTAATGTGGGTAAATCATGAAATTCAATTCAAAAATGTAACAAGCCAGAGAACACAAAATGTCGATCTACACTCAATGTCTTCACAGCGAGAATAAATATGGCAAACACCTGGTCGGATGGACCTTATTGGTTTTTAGCTTGCCTGTTCGAAGAACAGAGAGCTATAGCGATACCACCGGCGTGAGCTTCAGCGTGAGCGTGAAAATGTTAAAGTTTTTGGTGCAAGTTATTTCCTTTCTAATGTTTTTATCTACCACACTATTTTTTACTGATTACAATTTCCAAATACATATTGGTTCACCAAAAAATATTTTCACGAAAAAAATAAGTGACCACTATATTAGTTATTGTCTGTCTGTCTGTCTGTCTGTCTGTCTGTCTGTCTGTCTGTCTGTCCCGAGCATAGCTCCGTGGGTTTTGATCCAATCCTGACAAAATTTTGGTGGGAGGTTTATATCATGATCTTGTTGTGTTTTCCTGAAAATGGGCGTGGTGCGCCCATTATGGGCGGACCACGCCCCAAAAACATGTGTTTTTAGGGGGTAGCTGATTTCAATTTGCATCTTCTCCTCGGGGGTTTGTCGAATCTGACAGGGGTTTCGGTATTTGGTTAGCCCAATGGCACCTGCATAGCCCCACGGAGCTCGATTTTTCATTTTCGTTCCAAGGTCAATGTCACAAGGTCACGAACTTAGAAAATTGTGAATTTTGACATAAAAATCATACGACCGCCCAAACTTTGAGAGCTAGGATGACAATATTTTTTTATGCATAATCTTGAGGTCATTCCCCACCTTTTTTTCCATAGATTATTGTTGAAAACAAACAAAAAAAAACTGCCATCACTGGTCTGTTCTGTGGTAGTCACGTGATAGCACTGGACCAATCATGTTCGGTGATGTACCTCAGGCTGCATCGGCTTCACTTTTTTATCCCCCTAATTTTTGTTCATTCGCTCGTCATGGCGAGCTAGAAAGTATAGTGATCCAGAGTTGTCTATACTAAGTACAATATAGCTGAGTTTCGTGGACGGTTGACGCTTTGTGGAGGTGGAAATAATAAACACTTAGCTCCATTATAGTATACAAGCAGATACCCGTCCACGACGGGTATGGGGGACAGGACCAGATCACTATACTTGGTTGCAATAGTTTCTTTGGATGTTTTACGCCGCATTCAACAGCTCAGTTCATATTGGTGGCGTGTCTGGGTGCCCATGGTAGCGTTTGAGACCGGTCACTTTAGATTGTTGGCCCAGACACATAGTGCCGGATGAGTAACACGAACGATTTGACATATTCATCGTTCCTATATTACCTCCATCAACAGATTAACAACATGGCAGGATAAAAGTCATAAATGCTGAGTTGAACAAACGTCCTGAACTCATGGACTTAGTTAAGTAAAGCACGTCTTCTGGGACCCGGCCGTCAGTTTGCCGAACGCTGCTGATTGTGTCATCAATTCCCTCTTTGAAAATTCTATCTATATTCGATTTTTTGAATCCGCTATCACCTGGTTAAATACATGGAACACATAATGTGAAGATTTCGGAAGTATGAACAGAATATGTTCGGAGAAAAGTGTGTTAGAAGTTCCAGGCTTCGATATACACCCATTATATTATGATACTAGAGTGACCCAGAACAACAACAACAATCCTGTGATTAACAGGTGGAAAAAACTGCATGTAAGGCCAAATAAAAAAATATACCAGTTGACCGTGTGGATTTAACAACAAAAAAATTATTTTTTTTTAAATGAAGGAGGCCCTTTTTATTTGTTTGTTTGGTTTTTGTTTTGTTTTTTTTTCAAAATAGCCGGCGGCTTTTCATACCCGAAAAATCATTCGCCCAACGCCAATTTTTTTATCTCCCACCCCTAAAAAAGAAAAATTACATGAGTCATGTTCCAAACATGTCAATTTTCTACCCACAAACAAATATGACGTGGGTCATATTGTTACGGATTTGGAAGCCTCCTGCACACAGACAGGCAGCAGCCCCCGCAGTTCAGTTATTTCGATAAGCATGTGTTTATCGTTAGGATTCCATTCCTTATGTCTAATGGGAATGAATTTAATGTGTGCGCTGCGGGTTTCTTTTATAGTCAGGTTTTTTTTTACATCTTGAAGCCGCACAACGCCAACAAAAGCCTCGCTTCATTCCTCCTCCCACTCTGCGGGCGAACAAGCGCTTCACCCGCCCCAGCTTTCACTACTTCGCACCATCGACGCCATTGCCCACTTACGCTCGACCACGGACGTGAGCCGAGGTTTCCTTACCTCAGAGCTCTGACTCCGCCCAGGAAAGGAGGGGGTTCCACCCTGTCCAATCAGGAGGCTCATCACCTCGGGGCAGACTCTGCCCCAGCCAGATGGAGTGTTCGGCCTGACCAATAAGGGGAGGCCACTGATTGCCCAACAACTCCTCGTCCAATCCGGAGGTGTTACCTCAGAGCGGTTCCCTCGACCCACGGGAGGGGGGGGTGTAAGGATAAGAAAAGGTGGCGAGCTGTCGTAAAAAGGAGAGAGTAGAGTCGTTATTGTCATCTTTGCTCTTGGCCCTTTGGTCTGTCGTCGTCGTGGTCTGCGGTCTTTTCCGGGGTTCCTTGTGGTGGTGGTCGAGCAGCCAGGACCGTAGTGCTCAATCGTTGTTCTTGGCAGCCAGGATCGTGGGCTCGTGGAATCCGAGTTGTGGGTTCGAGTCCCACCGTGGTGGGTTGGAGTCTGTGTGACCGCACGAGGTGGACAGGTACCCCGCCAGGCTCTGTCCCCCCCCCCCCCCCAACTGGACTATCCTTCTCGGCTGGAGGACCGAATAAAGACCCAACAGGGTCCTGTGTGTGTGTGTGTGTGTGTGTGTGTGTGTGTGTGTGTGTGTGTGTGTGTGTGTGTGTGTGTGTGTGTGTGTGTGTGTGTGTGTGTGTGTGTGTGTGTGTGTGTGTGTGTGTGTGTGTGTGTGTGTGTGTGTGTGTGTTTCGCCAGTCTGTTAAGTAGAATTATGTAAGTGTTGATTTTTATTTCCATTTTTTTCGTGATTAAGTCTGCACTGTCTTATTATTGTAAACAAATATCTGTGAAATGTTCCAGTTCATTTCCCGTCGTTTCTACCATTGACCCAGCACGGTGCAGGCTGGAGAAGTAGTAAGGCCGTTTGTGCCGTAAATTGTTCATTTGGTCCGGCGTGGCTTTGGTAACTTCTGCTCGATTAAGCCGGACCGGAGTCGGTACATGCGACTCGGTTCGGACAGAGTTGGCCGAGGGTGTGGCTTCCCCGGTAGTTGGACGGCGTGGGTACTTTGGTAAATTGGAATTAGACACGTGGACCCTACCTCACGCCGTCAAAATATTGGCGACCACAGTCCTCTAAGGAACCCGTCGACTCTGGAGTTATCCGGGGTGACGACCTTTCGGATTCTGGGTGTTCGGTGGGAGACGGCCCAATTGCTCCGTCTGGTGGTCGTCCTCACCACCGACCCCCCCCCCCCACCCCTGGCCCTCAACAATATCCCTGACGCATCACGTACACACTCACTAAACCTAGTAAAAATACAATCCACAGTTCTAAACAAATCTATATATTATTAAAGCTCTTATCTTGTATGTATGTTCCCGAAATATAGCCGATACACGATAGCGCAGAAATCTTAGGGCCACCTAACTCACCATTCTCCTGCGGTGTGCAGTATCAAGTTTCATTCAAATCGGGGCAACGAAAAAATTATTATTAAAAAATCAATTTGATTCAGTCAAGTACTCTTTGAGAGAATTTGATCAATTCAAACAACCTCAGTGGTATAGTTCACTGGAGCTATCTTTTTATTTTTCTTGAAATGGTTTATTTTTCATCAACCGCTGTCACAACGGGGACCCAACGGATTCACGGGTCGTCTAGTATATAATAAATGTATGGTGAAATACAAAAAACTCCACACTTCGTACATATTAAAATTATTGGCTCGGCCATCTTTCCATATAGCTCTACAGTGAACATTTAACACACAGATTTACATATGTGGGATGTGGACTCTCACCAGCGCTCCCTGGTCCAGCTCCCCACTCACGAAATCGGAGAAAACATCACATAGAGCGAGCGTCTCCCATCAAGAACTGTTCCCGCATACCACGGCTTCAGGACTCGAAGTTCCCGTCGGAATTTGCAAACACATGAAAACCATCTTCAAAAATGAAGCTTAAATCATGAAAATGAATCATCACGTTCACACAATTTGTCTACATTCGTCGTGCAATTTGCCAGTTTTAAAGCCAGTCGTAGTTTGTGTCGTTTTAATCTGAAGCGTGCACTGAATTTTACTGCAGTGGCTGTGATGGAACTTGCGTGTGCAGACATGTACACAGATCAGCGTTGCTCGCATATCGCGCACGGAAACTGAGCGACAGTGAACGGAAGGCAGCAGTACAGCTCTCGACGCCGCGGCTCAGTAAAAGCTATTCAAACTCAGTATCGACAATGGGAAAATGATCGATTCAAAGAGTCGTGCAAGAGTCGTACACAAAGATATCGATTTTTAAGTGGTGCAAACCGCTTTAATATTTGGTATGTCCTTCCTTCCATCTGTCCTTCATAAATCAAGAAGAAGAACCTGTAACCCACAGTGTTTCGTTCATTTCTAGTTTGTTATTGGTTAGTTTTGTGTTATTGTTTATTTGCATCAGAACAGTAAGGTTACCTACCCTGCCTGTTGGGAAGTAACTGTCGGTCCCACAAGGGCTACTTTTTAACCGGTGCAGCCGCTTCACTGTAGTCCACACAGATTCCTTCGGACACAGGTGCAATTTTTTATTATTTTTTCTGGATGTTTGACAAAATAACAAATAACAAAAAAAAAGACTGGTGCAAAAAAAGAAGTGGGTGGGGATGATCAACAGGTATTTTTTTTTCTTATTTGGCCTAACAATGCCGTGAAGTTTGGCCTTTAAGTGCACCCACTGGAACGCCTCCAGCCCACAGCATCACATTGAGAAAGGTTGGCTCTGATTGGGCCTTATCCTACGATCATGGAGTGTGGTTGCACTCTATACACAGGGATGATACGGGAAAAAGGCAACCCAGTCAAATTTATATACAGTACTAGCAGGGGTACCCGGCGTTGCCTGGTTGGTACCCGGCATTCCCCGGTGCTGTTCTATCCCTGTTGGCGTTTTGAACAAATCAATTTGTGGTTGTTTTTTTTTGGGGGGGGGGTCAAAAACACTTCCCGACATCCACTAAGGAATGGGGTTGGGGATCATTTAATATTACCTTTCACATAGCTGCTAAGGCCTAGGCATGATAGAGTGGCTAAAAATAATAATAATCAAAAAACAAACTTTTATTTTTCAAAAAAACTTTATCATTGAAAACCCTCCCCAGCACTCACTGATGAACCTCTGAAAGTTTGAAGATCCGTGTTCAGCCATCTTGAGAAAAATGGTCACACACACACACACACACACACACACACACACACACACACACACACACACACACACACACACACACACACACACACACACACACACACACACACACACACACACACACACACACACACACACACACACACACACACACACACACACACACCCCCCACACACCTTATGTTGAAGATCTCTTTCTCTTTCTCTCTCTCCCTCTCTCCCTCTCTCCCTCTCTCCCTCTCTCCCTCTCTCCCTCTCTCCCTCTCTCCCTCTCTCCCTCTCTCCCTCTCTCCCTCTCTCCCTCTCTCCCTCTCTCCCTCTCTCCATCTCTCTGATGTGGCAGTGGCTTCAGGGGCCATTTTTTTTTTTTAGTCCAGTGAGATCAATACAGCAATTTTTAACAAGCACAACGACCAATTTGTCTCAAATTTAAAAGGCCAGGTTTTTTTTTTTGAGTGCAAGATTAACATTTTCAAGTCATTAAATAATTTAAATTGATCAATTCACTTAAACGTTTCCCATCGCCGGAGATGGGTATTTTTCTGCGTATTAAACTGGAGTTCATAGAATGCGTTGCAGTGTTCAAGTTTATACTTCAATTTAAATAAAAGAATGATTGTAAAAGTCATTAATAAATTAGTTCTGGAAGTACACCACCATTTTTTGCAGTATTTAATACCCCACCCGAACACATTACATTAGTTATTCGTGCCTGTTGTTTGTGTCCTTTATGATGTCGCTAAAAACAGTAAGTTTGCTGTTTGGATTTATTTTTTAATGTTATTTGATGCCAGGCAGGCGGAGTAAAGAAAGTTATCTCACCACTCTGTACGCATGTGTGATCGCGATGAATTCAGAGCCAATGTATCGCTAAACTACAAGTTTGTTTTCCGATTCGTGCTCAAAATATAACGTTCAATATAAATTGTTACTCTATTATAAACTGACGTTTGTGGATGGATGGATGGACGGTCGGACATGTCAAACCAATTACTTAACCCCATTTTTTGCTTTGTGTCTACATCTGAAAATCATAGAAAAATAACATGGCTGACCCGATCTCCACCAAATTTTGCATACATGTTGGTAGTTCCCCCAGGGTCAGGTCATGGACACAAACAAGAGCTTTTTTTTTTTGGCCGATCTTTCACAAACCGGTTGGCCAGGCCTGATATTTGACTTGAGGTGCAGCAATTTGGCCAAGTTCCAGCAATGACTCACCCACTCTTTGTGAAAGATCGTGGCATCTTCACCATCCACCGACTCCGATGTTCGCAGATGGGACAACCAGCTTGATATCCATCAAAGCGACGGTGCATTCTGAGACGCGACACCCTGTGTTTTGAATCTTGGCTCTACTATAAACCAACGGGTTGGTGTTACATCGAGCATTGTATGAAAGAGTGAGCCCGTCCCTCCAATTGAGGTTCCCCTGGGAACGTCTGCTTGCATTAGTCAGTGGACATTTAGGATCCTGCGGTGCCTTTTAAATGTTGTCACACCCGTGGAATCTAATCCTTTTGCAGGTTGATCTTGTGGTTAAACATTTGAAACAGCCAAGTAAGCTCCATGGATTGAGAGGTAATGTTTTGGGTTTTGTGCTCAAACTCTTGAATCAAACCCATAAACCTTGAGCTCCAGTCATTTGATACTTTCAACTTGCTGCAACAAGTACATGGGTGCATACATGAGCATGTGCGTACTTGCACATTCAAACCGTCTACACAATGAAGATTACAGCTGTCACGTTTGTCATTTGTCATCGCTATTATTAGTTTTGTTTTGTGCCTCCTTGTGGAAAAGTTGTTCACCCTGGATTAATCTCAAAATATTTCTTTATTTGGATTAAAAAAAACAAACAAACATTTTCTTGCGTTGTCCTTTGGGAGAAGTTAATTTCGTTTCAGTAATTTTATTTCAAAATATAAACAATTTCCTGTTGTAAAAAAAATGATTTCATAAGCATCTGAGCTTTGACAGGGAATGTAACTTGGTGGCTTTATTTCTTTCTTTATTAACCTCCGCCATCGAGGATGGATGGAGGTTACTGTTTTCACCCCTTTCTGTTTGTTTGTTTGTTTGTTTGTTTGTGAACAGTATTACGGAAAAACTCCTCGATTAAACTTGGTGGGGGGGTTAGGTCTGGTCCAAGGATCATGCCATTAGATTTTGGACTTGGTCCAAAATCCAATATGGCCACTGTGGCGGCCAATTTGAAAAAATATTTGAATTTTTTTTTTTTTTTGCATTTCTACATGTTTTAAGTGATTTCCAATCCCCCCACCCGCCCCCAAAAAAAAGAAATTGTTAGAGAAAAAAATTTTTGCAACTTTTTTTTCAACAAAAATTCGATTTCTTATTTTTGCATTTCTACATGTTATAAGTGATTTCCAACAAAAAACATGCCAAAATTATAATTGCGGCTGATTTTGGAACTTCAGGTGGATATACCCATGTAAAATCAATTTCTGTATCAAGGAATCTAGTTATGACGAATTAATTGGGTATGCAAAAGTTAAAAGTAAAAGGGAAAGTTGCAAACTATAACTCTGTGAGCACTGTTGACGTCAAATTGAATGAATTCACTTGAGTTCACTTGAGTGACCTAGCAGGTTCACTTGAGTGACCGAGCAGTATTGGCGGCGGAGGTTTTGCACTCTACCGAGTGCTCCCCCTCTAGTTTTAGCCATGTTTTTAGTCGTAGCATTGGCTGGTGTCGGTCTGTTTAAAACTTAGTATTCCAAAAACGTTTTGACGATGTGCACATCCTGCACGGTCCAATTCAGCCTCATCTGTTGCTTGGAATGCTGGGAATGCACGAGCTTTCACAAAGTGCAAAAATCAATGGGAATTCTTTAAATATCTTGCCGTGGATTCCTTGTACCTCGTATTGTTTCTCCCTTATCTTCCTTCTCAGCCTGGTGTTAGCTTAACAGTTAGGGTGGCTGTCTTAAGATCTTAGGGTCTTGAGTTTGAGCCCCTGTTGTGCTGCTAAATAAGACCAAGTGGGTTGACTCAGCCTATCATCCTCCTGAGGTTGGAAAAATGAGTACCAGCTGACTGGAAACGGGGAAATGCATCAGTGGCACGGTCACACTCCCATAAATGACGCAGCCAGCGGCCATAGGCTGCATATACAAAGTAATAATCTTCCATCTCGTAAACGTTAAGGGTTTCCTTCATTGTTTGTTCGAATGTTTGGCTATTTGTCTGTGAGCAGGACATCTCAAAAAGCTGTGGACAGATTCGGACGAAACCTGATGGATAGGTTCGGTGTGTGATAAGGACGAAATGAGTATTTTGATGAAGATCTGGATCCGGATACTATAATTTAAAAAAGTGATTCTTCATCATTGAGAGAAGCGGCTAAAATCGATACACAGTATGATATTTCAAAACGTTTTGACAGATTACGGTCTGTTCCAAACAGTCCTTTCGGAGAGACATAGTGAGTGTGAGATTTGTCTGGATTAAAAGGCGTGTTCCATGTGTTGGACCAGTTTGTGATTTTATCCAGATCAGCAATGAGCGAAGAAGCTGCTGCTTGCTGATCTGAGGGATGACAGAGGGTGGAGTCATCAGCAAAGAGATAAGGAGGATTTTCCAGAGAGTCTGAGAGATCAATGAGGAAAACCAGAAAAAGAACAGGGCCCAGAACGCTGCCTTGAGGAACTCCAGCCTGGACAGGAAGAGGGGATGAAAGAACTCCATTTAGGGCCACATGTTGGCTGCGACAGGAGAGGCCTTGAGTGGAGATGGTCTTGGAAGTCCCTTGGAGATGGTGTCCCCCCCCCTCTCTCAACTCTGTTGTTGGTGTTCCCCCCCCTCCTTTCTCAACTCTGCTCTTTCATGAATCTTGACTTTGTATACAAGAGTTTTGATTGACAATTGCAGTTTTGTATTGTGACGTTGACCTTCCACTTGTGGAAATAATGCGGGAGAGCAAATTTTGGGGCAATTGGCCCAGGGTTATATAATTGTACAGAAATCAAAGAAAGGGTTTCACACACAAACTCCTCATTTTAATTTTTCACTTTTCTTTGCAGAAGCTGAATTCTCTTGTGCACAAGGGGGTGTGTGCACGTTGCAAAAGTCAACTGGAATGGAGGATTAAGTTTGGTAAATACAAGGTCCTCACTCAACCGAAGACATGGTAAAGATGGGAAAATAATGGAGAAATGTTGATTGTCAAATTTGGGAGAAAAGTGGGGTTTTTTCGGTGGGGGGGGGGGGTTCCTTTTCCTTTTCTTCCTTGTGTTGAAATACTGAGAAATAAACCCAGATACACGTGCTATTCCAAAACCATCGATCATCATCATCATCATTGGTGATACGGAAGCAGTTACTAAGCCACAATCCTGGATGGGTCACCACTCCGGCTCAGGTAGTCACGGCAGGAATTTGTAATTTATTCAGGGAGCCGGCGATAGCTCGCCTCCTCTTTGCAGAGGACACCATGGGGTCTTTAACTTTCACCAACTAATGCCAGCAAATAGGCATGCATTCTCTCTATCTATACACCTCCTGTAACCACGTGTCTTGACCCTCTTCCTGATGCTTTTAATCGATCCATCAGCTTCACTCTGCATTTACCGTTCAAAATTAACCATACACCTCCACGATTTGACTTCAACCTTTCCTTTTCCGAATGTTACACAATCCTTATTTAAAATAAATAAATAAATAAATAAGTGAATTGACTGACGAGACACCTCCCATAGCCACGTGCTTCTCCCGTAACCACGTGATCTGTTTCCACCCCCTGCCTTTTCCGATCCAAATTCACCGTTAACCTCACGATTTTTTTCTACAACCTTTCCATTACCTCATCTGATTAAAACTCTCTCTCTCTCAAAAAAAAAAACAATAATAATTATAAAAACGATCTCTTACAATGCTTCATCTTCCTCTTTCACACGTGTGGTACTCTTTACTATATCATAATTCACTACTCTTCTACCATTTAAACAGACTGCTCTCAATTCGACCTTTCCTTCATTCCTTGCCTACAAAATCCAACTGTTACAGCGCTTCTTCTCTCCATTCTCTGAATTCGCCTTCATTGCATCCATCAAGAATTGTCTTTAATCGCATTTCTGACCTAAAAATTAAGAAAAAAAACCAGTTTACTAAATGAGTGTTCACTTTCCATCAACCATTCTTTTTTTCCAACTTCAGTGCCAACTCACCCTTCCCTCTCAAAGCAACCATCACACTGTACTCCCTCCAAGTCCCCCTCTCACCTTTCTCAAAAACTCCCCCCTCACCTTTCTCAAAAACTCCACCCTCACCTTTCTCAAAAACTCCCCCCTCACCTTTCTCAAAAACTCCACCCTCACCTTTCTCCCTCAACTCTCCCCACTCACCCTTCTCCCACCATTCACCCCCTTCACTCACCCTTCTCAGTTGCCCCCCCTCACATCCACAAAGCTGCCTCCTTCCCCTGCCCTCTCACCTCCATCTCATCTCTCCACCTCCTCAAATCCTTAACTGCCTTCTGCCCCCTCTCTTGCCCCCCTCCCCCAACACCACAGAGCCTTTTCTCCTCTCATCCGGCCCCTCCCCTACCTATTCTGCAATCCCCCACACTCTTTAAACAACTCTCCTTACCCCCCCCTCCTCCCATCCATTTTCATTAATAGTGTGGACCTCAAATATCCAGGGCCTTCGCTCAAACCTTTCAGATCTTTCCATACAGGTTGCCACTGACAAACTAGACATAATCTGCCAAACAGAAACTTCCTCCCTCAAGATGTCTCTGACTCCCAAGTATTTCTTCCTGGTTACTCCCTCCTCCGCGATGACAGAACTGAGCTTTGTCCTGGTGCAGGAGTTGCCCTCTTCATCAAAGACTCTATTCCTCACTCTCCATGCACTACCCTCACTCACCCACACCCCCAGGAATACCTCTGGCTACGGCTTCCCCTCCACTCCCACCTCATGTTTATATGTGTACTGTACCGTCCACCGAACAGTGATGACTCCATTTCCACCTCACTATCCGAAAACATGGACCATCTTCTATCTTCTCATCCAAACTCTCTCTTCCTCTTATGTGGTGACTTCAATTGTCATCACGCCAGTTGGCTAGGTGTGGGTACCTCTCTCACCTGCCATGACACTTCAGCAAAAGCTTTCTGCGACTCATTGGGACTGACTCAATCAGTCAACTTTCCACCCTGGATCCCAACCAATGGTACTCCGTCTCTTCTGGATCTGATTTTGACAAATTTCGCTGAAAATATCTGCTGTTCTTCCTCCACTCCAATAGGTTCTTCTGACCACGTCCTTGTCAAAGTGGACATCTCTCTGGCTGTTATCAGAGAACAACCTCACCGCTGTCGAGTCTGGCATTTCACTCAAGCCGACTGGCAGGGTCTCCCAGCAGCCATCAAACTTCTCGTCTTGTCTCCCATCGCTACTTTCTCCAACTTCAACTCATCCTGGAAATTCTTTCAAAGAAACTTGCTCTCCTTCATGCACAGATTTATCCCCTCATCTTCAGTTGTCCTACCCTTCCTCCCGCCCTTGGTTCACTGAAGCTTGTGGTGAGGCAGTTGTCCTGAAACAACTTGCCTTTGCCTCATGGAAAGCAAACCCAACGGAGGGTAATCTCAGTTCCTTCCATCAAGCTCAGAACAAGTGGGTATCTACCCTCAGGAGAGCCAGAAAACAACTTCCTTCAAATCTCAAGTCTGAACTCTCAAACCTCTCTCCCTCCTCAAAATCCTGGTGGCGTCTAATCAAATCTGTTTCTGGTGTATGTTCCCCCTCCACCCCCTCCCTTACCTCAAATGGCCGCATTGCTGATACCGCACGTGAAAAGTCTGAATGCCTTAACTCGGTGTTTGCATCAAAATCTTGTGTCCGAAACCCATCGCTTTCTGTACCCACCTTACCCAGTCGCACCCAACTGTCCCTGGACTCTGTGTCCATTTCTTCTGACAAGGTGGAGAGCTTGCTGTCAAACCTCGACTCAGATTCTGCAACTGGTCCAGACGGCATCAGCCCTCATGTCCTAAATACCTGCTCTGCTGTTCTTGCTCACCCTCTCTCTGTTCTATTCACCCTCTCATTTGCCCAATGTCATCTGCCATCTGCTTGGAAATCTGCTAACATCACTGCCCTGCATAAAAAAGGTGCAAAAACAGATCCCTGTAACTACAGACCAATCAGCCTTCTCCCAATCATCAGCAAGGTTATGGAATCCATCATCGCTTTAGACATTAAATCCTTCCTCTTCTCCAATGGCTTGATTTCCGATCATCAATTTGGTTTCAGACCAGGTCACTATCCTGGATATGCTGCTTCTGCTCTCCTTACAATGGATGGGAGGTACTCAATGCAAGACATAACATCAGAGCCATCTCTCTTGACATATCGCGTGCTTTTGACACAGTCTGGCACCCTGCCGTGCTCACCAACCTCTCTTCCCATGGTATTCAAGGCCATCTCCACTTATTGCTCACAGACTTCCTCTCCTGTCACAGTCAACATGTGGCCCTAAATGGAGTTCTTTCATCCCCTCTTCCTGTCCCGGCTGGAGTTCCTCAATGTAGCGTTCTGGGCCCTGTTCTTTTCTGCTTTTCGTCAATCAAATCTCCGACTCTCAGGAAATTCCTCTTTATCACTTTGCTGATGACTTTACCCTCTGCCGGACCATCTGTCATCCCTCAGACCGGCGAGCAGCAGCTTCTTCGCTCACTGCAGATCTGGGTCGAATCACAAACTGGTCCAACACGTGGAACATGTCTTTCAATCTGGACAAATCTCACACTCTCACTATGTCTCTTCGAAAGGACCATTTAGAACCCCCCCTCCACATCCACTTTCTCAACAATTCTCAGGAAGAAGTCCTTTCTTTCAAGCTTCTGTGTCTCACTATCTACCATGATCTTTCCTGGGAAAGTCACATTTCCAACCTGGCCTCCAAAGCCAGATGCCGACTGGGAATCCTCCATCGTGCAAAGTCCTTCCTCGGCCCATCTGAGCTCCTGACCACATACAAAGCTTTCGTCCGCAGCCTGATGGAATACTACTCTCCCCTCTGGGCTGGTGCTCCTGCCTCCCACCTTTCTCGGCTTCACGCTGTGGAAACCAAGGTATTTTGGATCATTGGTATCTCCTACGATGGGGCTGAGTCTTTGGGCCTCTCACTTTCTCACCACAGGCAGGTCGGTGGTCTTTGTCTTCTACCGTCTTCTCTCCGGTCTCGCCCCCCCCCCCCCCCGCTCTGTATGCAATTTGTCCCCACCACATTTCCGCAAGGTGCTCAAGGTCCACCAACAACCCCCTTCTGGTAAAACTACCAAAATCACAAATCACTGCTCATCTTCACTCTGTCATTCCTCTTTTTTCCACCTAAGGAATAAACTCCCTCACTCTGTTCAATCCCATTCTTCCCTCCAGGTCTTTAAAACTGCCGTTCACCACCACCTCTTATCATCCCCCATCCAAATCCTCGATCTTTTCTACCCCAAACCCACCTCCTTCAAATTCCCTGCTTTCCTTCCTGTAAGTCCCTGTAATGTCCATCTTGTATATACCGTGTTCCCCGCCCCATCCCTCTCGCTTCCACAGATCTCCTTATGTCTCTGTTCCCCACTGTTTTGTCCTTCCCTCTCCCGCCCCTCTTGTCTCATTCCCCCCTTGTTGTGCGTTGTGTGTTAGCTCTCATACGAGGCTCGACAAGGTATACAAAGGAAAAAAAAAGAAAGGGAATGGGGGGGGGGCAGAGGAAGACTGGATCAAGGACGATGGGAAAGCATTGCCATCGTTTGATATAAACCGAAACATTGGCAGCAGCATGAACATTGTATGGACATCCTGTTTTCAGAAAAAGTTTTTGCATGAAAACAAAAACATTGTGTGAAAGAAAAGTTTATATTATACAGATAACATCTGGAGGTGAGGCAGTAACCTGCAGGGAGAGATCCATATCTTGAGGGGGGGTGGGGGAGATGAAGAAAGTGTGCGTGCGTGCGTGCGTGCGTGCGTCGTGATATGGTGAAATAACTTGGATTCCGAAAAAGGATAACCTTCTGACATTGCTTTGTATTTTAAAGATGCCTTTCTCTTCCCTGCACCTCTTTTGTTTTCTTTTTAACTGTGTTCGTACGAATTGTTTGCACGCAGCATAAACTGTCTGCAGAAGACCGTGAAGACGAGCTATCATAAAGTGTGTCCTGCCTGCTCGATCCGGCTAGGCGTGTGTGCCAAGTGTGGTTGCCATGGAGCGACGGAGATACCGTGAGTACGCAACGGGGATCCGTTCAACCTCGTCAAATGAGCGTAGTTACTTAGATTCTGTTTGAGGTCCGGGTGTAGATCCGACCTATCGGAGGGATACAAAACGTAAACTGTTAAGCCTGGTGGAGGTACGCACTCCACCGAGTGCCGTTCTCGTTTTGATGTGAAATGGCATTTTATATATCGTTGGGCAAGTTGATCGACTGAGCACCTAAAGTTTCATGCGAAGATGATTACGACGCGTTTAAATGACCCGTCATCTATTTGTGTGCACACTTCCAGGTTTGCATCTGAAGAAGGTCCAGAAAGCAGTGGAGTGGAGCAAATGCAAAGAGAACAGGGCAACAGCAAATTGCACTCTCACTTCGCAAACAAAGGTACGATGGGAAATGGAACTTGCGAGCGCATCATCATCATCTGCGGTGAATGGACATGAGGGGCAGCACTTTAAAGACGCAAATAAACACGGAATTGAAGGATATGATGAAATCGGGCTTTAGCAAAAATTAATACGATCGAGAAACAGTGATGAGTCATTAAACGTCCAAATTGATATTGTTTAAAATATGTTATGGAAACTTGTACCCCCACTCCCACTCCCACATCCCAAGTTTCCATTCATTAACATTCCCTTCCTTCCCCTTGTTTCCCTTCATTCCTGATTCCCCAACTCTCCTTTATTTTATTCTCGGTTCTGCTTTTCCCTTTGACATCGATTTCTTGATTATTATTATTATTTTCATGTGGTCTCCCATGAGATTGCATCATATTTCATGATACTTGGTATGGACCTGACCCATCGCTCTCCAGGTCAGGTCAGGGTTATGTTCCAACGTGCTTGCAGCGGTCCAAGGAGGTTTTGTCAGTTATTAAAGTATGAAAACTTGGGAGGTGGATTGATTGATTGTTTTTCTCTCGATTGGACCACTCTGTATCGCAAATTGCTCGACTTCATCACTTGGGAAGCATAAGGCCTAAGTCACATTTGCTCTACGGTGAGGATACGGTGGCCGTTCGCCCTCTGAATTGACAGAAACGTGCGGTGGCCTCAGGGTGGCCCTACGCCGTTTGGCTATCTTTTACAGGCCGTAGGGGTCGCTGTAGAATTATAACGGAGTTATAACTTTTTTTCATTTCTACGTTCGTCGTAGCAATTCGACAAGCCGGAAAAAAAAAAAACTGGTAAAAATAAATAAATAAACCCATTCGTTACCGTCCATCTAGCCGCACGTCGCCTTGCGGGCACCTTGAGACTACCTTGCATCTGCCTTGAAAATTCTATGGCCGTCACAGGGCCCCCTTAAAGTCACCGTGCGACATCAAATCAAAGACCGTACGGCAACCCCACGTTTTCGGTCTCCACAATTTCTAAATACGCCGTGCGGCTCCCCAAAAAATAAAAACGTATGTGACTGCTACATTGTGTGATCGTGGAAATACTGTGGCCGCCGTATAATTGCTAGTGGCCGTAGATTTTGGAGACCTCACGGCCGACGTGGCAAATGTGACTTAGGCCTAACAACAAGCTTCAAGATGGAATGAGGGGGCATTAATCAACCCTCGTGATTAAGGGTGTGCGTGCCAGACTTGCGATCCTCGTGATGAAGGATGTGCGTGCCGGCCTTGCAATCCTCGTGATGAAGGGTGTGTGTCAACCTTGCAATCCTCGTGTAGAAGGGTGTGCGTGCCAGCCTTGCGATCCTCGTGTAGAAGGGTGTGCGTGTCAGCCTTGCGATCCTCGTGATGAAGGATGTGCGTGCCGGCCTTGCGATCCTCGTGATGAAGGGTGTGTGCCGGCCTTGCGATCCTCGTGTAGAAGGGTGTGCGTGTCAGCCTTGCGATCCTCGTGATGAAGGATGTGCGTGCCGGCCTTGCGATCCTCGTGATGAAGGGTGTGTGCCGGCCTTGCGATCCTCGTGTAGAAGGGTGTGCGTGTCAGCCTTGCGATCCTCGTGATGAAGGGTGTGTGCCAGCCTTGCGATCCTCGTGTAGAAGGGTGTGCGTGTCAGCCTTGCGATCCTCGTGATGAAGGATGTGCGTGCCAGCCTTGCGATCCTCGTGATGAAGGGTGTGTGCCGGCCTTGCGATCCTCGTGTAGAAGGGTGTGCGTGCCAGCCTTGCGATCCTCGTGTAGAAGGGTGTGCGTGTCAGCCTTGCGATCCTCGTGATGAAAGATGTGCGTGCCGGCCTTGCGATCCTTGTGATGAAGGGTGTGTGCCAGCCTTGCGATCCTCGTGATGAAGGGTGTGTGCCGGCCTTGCGATCGTCGTGTAGAAGGGTGTGCGTGCCAGCCTTGCGATCCTCGTGTAGAAGGGTGTGCGTGTCAGCCTTGCGATCCTCGTGTAGAAGGGTGTGTGCCAGCCTTGCGATCCTCGTGCAGAAGGGTGTGCGCCAGCCTTGCGATCCTCGTGCAGAAGGGTGTGCGCCAGCCTTGCGATCCTCGTGCAGAAGGGTGTGCGCCAGCCTTGCGATCCTCGTGCAGAAGGGTGTGCGCCAGCCTTGCGATCCTCGTGCAGAAGGGTGTGCGCCAGCCTTGCGATCCTCGTGCAGAAGGGTGTGCGCCAGCCTTGCGATCCTCGTGCAGAAGGGTGTGCGTGCCAGCCTTGCGATCCTCGTGTAGAAGGGTGTGCGTGCCAGCCTTGCGATCCTCGTGTAGAAGGGTGTGCGTGCCAGCCTTGCGATCCTCGTGTAGAAGGGTGTGCGTGCCAGCCTTGCGATCCTCGTGTAGAAGGGTGTGTGCCAGCCTTGCGATCCTCGTGCAGAAGGGTGTGTGCCAGCCTTGCGATCCTCGTGCAGAAGGGTGTGCGCCAGCCTTGCGATCCTCGTGCAGAAGGGTGTGCGCCAGCCTTGCGATCCTCGTGCAGAAGGGTGTGCGTGCCAGCCTTGCGATCCTCGTGCAGAAGGGTGTGCGTGCCAGCCTTGCGATCCTCGTGTAGAAGGGTGTGCGTGCCAGCCTTGCGATCCTCGTGCAGAAGGGTGTGCGTGCCAGCCTTGCGATCCTCGTGTAGAAGGGTGTGCGTGCCAGCCTTGCGATCCTTGTGTAGAAGGGTGTGCGTGCCAGCCTTGCGATCCTCGTGTAGAAGGGTGTGCGTGCCAGCCTTGCGATCCTCGTGTAGAAGGGTGTGTGCCAGCCTTGCGATCCTCGTGCAGAAGGGTGTGTGCCAGCCTTGCCATCATCGTGTAGAAGGGTGTGTGCCAGCCTTGCGATCCTCGTGCAGAAGGGTGTGCGCCAGCCTTGCGATCCTCGTGTAGAAGGGTGTGCGTGCCAGCCTTGCGATCCTTGTGTAGAAGGGTGTGCGTGCCAGCCTTGCGATCCTCGTGTAGAAGGGTGTGTGCCAGCCTTGCGATCCTCGTGTAGAAGGGTGTGTGCCAGCCTTGCGATCCTTGTGCAGAAGGGTGTGTGCCAGCCTTGCGATCCTCGTGCAGAAGGGTGTGCGCCAGCCTTGCGATCCTCGTGCAGAAGGGTGTGCGCCAGCCTTGCGATCCTCGTGCAGAAGGGTGTGCGCCAGCCTTGCGATCCTCGTGCAGAAGGGTGTGCGTGCCAGCCTTGCGATCCTCGTGTAGAAGGGTGTGCGTGCCAGCCTTGCGATTCTCGTGTAGAAGGGTGTGCGTGCCAGCCTTGCGATCCTTGTGTAGAAGGGTGTGCGTGCCAGCCTTGCGATCCTCGTGTAGAAGGGTGTGTGCCAGCCTTGCGATCCTCGTGTAGAAGGGTGTGTGCCAGCCTTGCGATCCTTGTGCAGAAGGGTGTGTGCCAGCCTTGCGATCCTCGTGCAGAAGGGTGTGCGCCAGCCTTGCGATCCTCGTGCAGAAGGGTGTGCGCCAGCCTTGCGATCCTCGTGCAGAAGGGTGTGCGCCAGCCTTGCGATCCTCGTGCAGAAGGGTGTGCGTGCCAGCCTTGCGATCCTCGTGCAGAAGGGTGTGCGTGCCAGCCTTGCGATCCTCGTGTAGAAGGGTGTGCGTGCCAGCCTTGCGATCCTTGTGTAGAAGGGTGTGCATGCCAGCCTTGCGATCCTCGTGTAGAAGGGTGTGTGCCAGCCTTGCGATCCTCGTGCAGAAGGGTGTGTGCCAGCCTTGCGATCCTCGTGCAGAAGGGTGTGTGCCAGCCTTGCCATCATCGTGTAGAAGGGTGTGTGCCAGCCTTGCGATCCTCGTGCAGAAGGGTGTGTGCCAGCCTTGCGATCCTCGTGTAGAAGGGTTTGTGCCAGTCTTACAATCCTCGATTCCTGCCCTTTGCTTTGTTTGTAGGTTCTGAGGCTGTGCTGAACAATGACGATCAGACAGGAGATTCAAAACAAATCCGACCGAAGAATGAAGAGAACAAACCGGCAACGACGGACGATGAAAATCAACGCAAAGATGAGCGAGGAGTAGAAACTGAAGATCATCGTTCAGTTACCGAAGAAGTTGGAAAATTGAAACTTTGACGTCACGATATTTACCCATTGGTTTGCTCTTCGGTGTACTTCATGAAATTTTCATAAACTTCATGAACGTTACATTTGCGTGTTGGAACCGTCACCTTTGATTTGCTCGATCAATGAAACAGCATCTGCTTGTATGGAAAGTGTTGAAATGTGTTTGTGAGTTATAAAACTTGTAAATTTTAAATAAACTCCTCCAAATGGATCACAGATTTTGCTGAAGGGTAGTCGGTGTGATATTTTCATGCATCATAGTCTTTTTATGGAGCGTTGGTGCTGCTGAAGCTGTTTGTTGATCAGGGTTATATTGGGGGGGGGGGGGCTTTGCCATTGCCATTGCCTTCCCAGCGTTGTTTGTCCGTGCTCTAGTCTTATAAATGTTGAGTGTCGAGCAAGGAAGCAGCACGTCCCATTTTTAAAGCCTTTGATACGACTCGGCCGGGGTTTGAACCACCCACCTCCCAGACTCAGAGCGGACGCTCCAACCATGACACCACTGAGTGTGGGCGGTCAAGGATAATCCACACTGATCGATTGTGCAGACACCGACTTGTGTTACGTGTTTTTTGAAGGGACGAGAAAGATTACAGCTTGAGACTGCTGCTGTGTCGATGAGCTGAAGGAAATTGAGATTTTTCAGTGTAATAGGTGACATACCAGCACAAGATAAAATTGAGATTTGGATGTGGCGCCCCCTCCAGGCTAATGTTCGCCAAAGGAATAGGGACTTGGGGATGTGCCTGGGCATGTCTGCCGAACAGCAAAAGGACGTCTAATTGTTCTTTGGCAGACGTGGTTCCAAACTTCATGGGAAAAGCTGCGGACAATTTGACTCGCAGAGTTCGCCGGGTTCTTGTCGAGTGACCATCGATCGAAAAGGTCCCACCAGGTCCAGAGTGCCGGAATCTCCACGAGAAGTTGGCGAGACTCGATGTGACCAAGGAAGAGGTTTCGAGAAACCTGGTGGAATATGCGTCCCGGTGTCGACCCGAGTCTGTGTGACCATCGCACCCTCCTTGCTATTCATCTCTTGCTTCTGTTGATATTATTGCCGCAAAAGATTGGTGGGATGACCGCCGGTCCGAATCCCTGGGAAAACCTGTTCGTTACATGCCTCTCGGGCTCGGAGTTCGCACGCCCTGCGGGATTCGAGACCACACGAAGAGACCCACTCACGCTCCGCCTCGAGGGCTTCAAGCAGACCCACAGAGGGACCTGGTGAGAGATCGAGTGCGTTCACCGGGCATGACGGTTGACATTTACCATCAGAGTTTATATCAGCATTTGCAGTAAACTCTCGATATTAGAATCTTGAGGTCGTTAAAGCCATCACAGTAAGTCCAGTGTTGCTATTTAACCACCAAACAATCTTCACATCAATTGATTTACATATTGCATTGTCATATTCGAGCTGTAGAAGTGAAAGATGCATGATGCATGTTTACCTGCCATTGAAAACCACATGCCAACGCACCTTGAGATTTGTTACGAATTAAGGAGCGCGTGTTAAGGCAAAGTCTTGAGTGTAAAGTTGATGCAAGTTTGTAAAGTTGATAAAAGTATTATTTTCTCAATTTGATTCATCGTAACATGCAATTAGGCAAAAGCTGCTTTCATTCAATTAAAACAAAAAGTACAAAACAAACAAATGACATTGTTCAAACACAATTCCATGAGATCGAGTCCCCACACACAATGTTAGTCACGTGATACGCTGGACCCAGGTATGAACAATTCACCAACACACAAGGAAGATCAAGGTGTATTGCAATGAGAGAGGTCAAGGCTTGTGTAACTATTGAGAGCAGGATGTTAAACCAAGAGGAGACGACGGAAACATCAAGGAGTAGATGAGGTGCTAATCAATGAATTCGGGAAGGGATTAGCAAGGGGAGAGGTGCTAATGGGTTGTGGGGGTGGTTGGGATGATGCAGTGTTGAATGGCAGTAGAACAAAAGGTCAAACCCAAGATGAAGGAAATGAATGAGTTAATGAATGTGTGTACAACATGACAAGTGAGAGTGAAGGAGATAAATTATTTTCACATTGTGATCCCCACCGTCTCCACAAAGCACCACGATGATACATCGGCCTCGTTAAAAAGAAGAAGAAGAAGCTAATCGAGTGATGATTCTCTCCTGTTCCAATAGTGCTCGGCCCTCGGAATTGACCTGAAAAAGGTGAACCCAAGGGAGACAAACCGAACAGGTGCCACAAAGTGTAAGCGATGGCCCATCTGACCATTATTTGAAAAGCTAACTTTGGGTGAAAATTTTACGCCAAGCATCAAGTTATTGCCAAAAACCTTTTTGTCGGACCTTCCTCCTCCTCAATTCTTCCTCCTCGCACACCCAACGTGTCCACCAAATTTCATCCGAATCCCTCCACAACTCGATATCCTGCACACAAGAAAGATGTCGCGCATAACACGATACATGCAAATTCCATAAAACTAATTTGACCTTAAAAATAATTGGTGGTTGAATTAAACGACCAAATATGCAAATCCTCTTCAAATTTCAAGTCAATTGGATGAAAATTGACAATTTTAGGAATTCGGCCGATGTCGACTTTTTGGCCGAAGTTGACCTCAAATGTTCATCGAATTCAGTGACTTGATATGCAAATCCTGTTCAAAATTTCTCGTGAATTGGATGAAAAATTGAGGATTTTAGATAGTGTGCTGTTAACCTTTTGACCTCAAAAACAATCGGCTTCTTGCTTGTGACGAACTCTCCCACGTGGTGAATTTTCGTGAAGATCGGTTTAAAATTATGACGTGCAGGCGATAAACATACAAAGAGACAGACAAACGCACGCAACTAAACCAACATGCTTGAAAAAATCTTCGATTTTCGCAAGTAAAACAAACAGGGGTGAAAACATTGCCACCTTCGGTGGTGGAAGTAAAAATGATGAAACCAATCGTTTCGGACAGAGGGTCTTGCTGGGACCATTATTATTCATAATTTACATCAACAATTTGGAGTCGTCATAGTGAATGTAGTCTGTAGCCTCATTGGCCGAGGGGACGGTTGTGCCCCTAATGCAGTGCCCTCTGTTGGTTAAAGCAGGAATTTGTAATTTGTTCATGGTGCATGCATGAGCTCACCTACCATGGGATTTTTTCACAGTGGGCATACCTGTCGGCCATCGTGCCAGTCCCATTGGGATGCACGTGACATGAAGCTTGGAGTTAAAAAAAGAAAAAAAAAAAAGTTGACACTTTCATCAACTGGGTAAAAGATTGGCAAATGTAATTTAAGAGATGGAACATACTGGGGATGGGTAAGATGAATGAAAACAAGGATGATGTAAAACAAGGCAATCTGGAGCGGTAATAGATGTTGGGGGTAAGCACACAGCACAGTGCCACGCTAGTAGGGTTTTTGGTTGTTGCGGTAGAGGGATAAATTATAAATGAAGAGGTGATGTTAACCACAGTGGACATGAATTTAGAGACATTTGAAATATTGCAGTCAGTTTTAGATGAGGTTGCTTAATTCTTGGAGGGTAAAACAAGATAGGCACAGATTTGTTGTCTTCATTTTCAGGGATGGAGGCGACGGTGGAGGAAAAAAATACCAACAGCACTGGTTTTTTTAAAAAATGATACCCCCTCATACTGTACATCAATCACAAATTATCAAGTCATGTCTGACTGTGATCAGATTCCTCCAAGCATCCCTATCCTGCATGGCTTCTTCAAGCTCTGGCAGAGACAGCTTGGTGGCAGCCTTTACTCCATCCATCCAGCACATACAAGGTCGATATCTTTCCCTCAACCCTACCAAGCATGGTCGATTTCTCCAGAATTTTGGTTTTGTGTAATACAAATTGTTCAATTTTAAAATGTTTAAAAAAAATTAAAAAAAAAACAAGAGGAAAGACCAAACCAACACGTCGACCACAAAGTGACAGTTTCTGTTTTGCCATCAGCTCTTCTAATGTACATGGTGGTCAAACTTCTTCAATTTGTTCTTCTTGGAGTCGATGGGATTTACTAACACGAGTCTCCAAAAATCTTCCAATGTCCATGACGACTGGATATACCAGATCATTCCAATCTCCTCTTGGTTTGTTTTGTCTTTCCAGATGGTTATCAATCCTGACATTGCTGTTCTCCCCTACCCCAACCGTCCATTTTCTCGACGTTCTCCACTCACTTCAATCCGAGAACCCACCAAGACCATTTCCATGTGATCGACTCCAACCCTGAATACATTGATCTTCTCGGTTGACAAGATTTTAACCTTTTGAGGTTTAAATAAAGAGCAGATTTTTCACTTTCCTTCTTCAACGTCTGCAGGAGTTTCATTACGGCCTCTTTACTTTCGACCAAGATGGAAGCATCATCAGCATGCCTTCGATTGTTAATGCAGCTTCCTCCAATCCGAAAATGATCAACGGAGCAAAGCCATCTCCCACTCCTGTCAATGCACCCCTTCAATCCCCAACAAGTACCTATTTCAATCTATCCACTGTTTCTGTTGCCATTACAACAACAAAACCTATGCCATGTCTGATTGTGCTTTCCTAATCCTATATAAAGCACAACACTTCAGTGAAGTAACATTACTAAATAAGTATAATAGAATGAGCATTTGGAAGGGGGGGGGAGGAGGGACAAAAAAAACAGGAGAAGTAAGTACTCAATATGAAGAATTAGAGAGTTCAAAGAACACGATACCCCACACAGTGTTCACTCTGTATACTTCCTTTTTAATAAAATGATTTAAAAGATCGTTTTAAAGAAATCCAGAAAATCAGCACAACTGAAGCAGTCGAATGCATCCCCCCCTGAGAGAGCACAACCTTGAGTTGGTATAAGTTTGTAAAGTTGATCAAAATATGGTTTCCTCCATTCGATTCATCGTAACATGCAAATCATGCAAAAGTGATTTTCATTAAACTAAAACCAAAAGTTCAACAAACAAAACAAAACAAAATAAATGGAATTGTTCAAACACAATCCCATGAGAATGAGTCCTCACATACAATGTTAGTCACGTGATATGCTGGACCCAGGTATTCTGCCCACACACAAGTTGTTCCTTGATCATAAACTGACGTTTGTTGACGGACGTGAACCAATTGTTTAACCCAGCTTTGCTTCGCGGGTTAATAAAATATGTATCCGAATTGGAAGATTGTTCATAAAGATTAATTGGTGGCTGGAGATGTAAACATAAATAAATTTTCAGAAAGAAGAGCGAGAGGGTTAGAAAACTCACCATCCATTTCCGACATGCTTGTAATGCAGGTGTGGTGGGGGGGGGGGTGCTGCATCACAAAGTGCACCGTCCCTCACATGGTCATCTGATTGTCCTTAAAAAGATACATCTTTGTGTGCCAATCTGGCCAAATTGTCTCCTTGACGACAGGGAAGGTAATGGCAAAGCACCCGGTGGAAGCAACTTTTGGAGCACCAAACGAGTCCATTGGAAGCCTAGTAAAGAGGACAGACCACAGTTAATGGGCAACCAGTCAAAGAGTTGAAAACATAAAAGTAATGTAATGAAACCACGAAAATTTTTCAACAAACTGCATGAAGTTTTAAAAAAAAAAGTTTTTTAAAAATAAAGCTTAAAGTGCATCAGAAACCAAGGCCAATTCCTTAAATGTGAGGTTACAACTGAAACCAGCAGTAACAGAGTTGACATATTTACATAATTGTTCTCTTCTCTGAATGTGATGCAAAGTGTAGATTCCAACAAGACGCTAACACTGAGGAGTGATGGATATTTTTTAACACACACTCAGGGAAAAGTGGAATGAAGTAATCGGTCGTGAGCAGACGTACGTACACATGCCCGTGTCTGCATTTTGGTCGCTTTTAAATTCATTTTCTCGACAATTATTGGTCCAATTGACATGAAATTTTAACGATAGTATGCATCGACTCATGGAGAATTTTTTGTGACAATGACGTCATGCTACATGATGCGGCCACCATGTTTAAAAAAAATAATAATTAATTTAAAAAAGGAAAAAAAACCAAAACCTTGGACCACATCTCCAAGGAAAAAAATTCAAACAAGGTTCATTGTCAAGTACGTACTCGAGACGGGGAATAAGTGTTGCTAACCCGTCATCAGTGCCTTCATTAAGATGTCAATTTAACAAGCTCGACACTATCTGATCAGGATGAAAATCTCGGGTCATCCACATAAAAATTGTCGTGGAGAATGTAAATTTATGATATAAAAAGTGGTCAAGCCATATATATATATATATATATATATATATATATATATATATATATATATATATATATATATATATATATATATATATATATATATATATATATATATATATATATATACACATGTATTTTTTTTTCTTAAGGGACCTTCAAAAAAATCTTGTCCAAAACAGGTAGACAGATCGAGGCAAAACTTTACCGGTGTGATTGCCTGCCCAATGAGGAACAAAAAAGTTCCCAACTACAACGTCAGAGATCACAAGGTTGAACAGCCACATTGGATTTACCCGAAAACCTTTAAAAATCTTCTCCAAAACGGCTGGAGAGATCGAGGAGAAAGTTCACACGTTCCAAGCCGATGGCACACCAGGGTGTTCACAAATAATAGGTCACCATGGTCTGGCAGCCATGTTGGATCAAAGGAAAAATATATTATTATTTCTTTTAAGTAGCTTGAGTAATTAAAGTCAAACTTCACAAGTACGTACTATTCGTCATGTTGAAATTGAAAGAAATTGAAACCTCATTTCGATGTGATGTGATGTGACCATTTGATTATAGCACATTACTTGGATGACACCCACCCCGTCAGAACTTACTTGGTGAATAAAACAAAGCCGAACGCCCAGACAATTCCACTTCCTCGCATTAAAAATTAGAATAATTGCAATTGCTTCAGCCTTAATTGTGCTCGGCTGGTGAACAAAAACAAACAAACAAACAAAACCACAGAAGTATAATTATATGTACAATTTTAATGACTTTTTAATGTACAATTTGTTCACAATTATCTCAGAAGTGGAGATTGATGCAATTACGAATTTGCCATCAGAAGAGTTGACTCACACCAAGTCCTTCTCAAGGCTGCGGGCTACGAATACCAGTTGGTATTTGAATTGACCAAGTAATGGACGTCCACAAACATCCTTGCCCAAGTTGTGGAACATCAGCCGAGGACCTCACTTTCACCTTTATTACCTCCACCCACCGAAGGTGGACAGAGGTTATGTTTTCACCCGGCTGTCTGTTTGCAGGATATCTCAAAAAGTTACGGACAGCTTCAGATGGAACTTGGACAGGTTGGGAGTGCAAGGACGACAAATTGATTCAATTTTGGTGAAGATCCGAATCCAACAATATTTAAAGTGATTCTTCACAATCAAGTGATAGCCACCTTCCAAATTCGATTTCTCTGTAACCCTTTGAGCGATGGCCACAAAAGTTTCAACCAATGGAGCATTTACACATGGATATTATTATTTTTTTTTTAAACAGTCACATGATGGTTGGATGGAAAATGCAGCCGATGTTAAAAATAATGCCAGATTTTTGTAGGCATGGAATAAAGGGTGCTTCACGTATCGGGAATGAAATTTTTAAAATAAATAAATAAAATTATCATGAGGGACGTTGCATCATGCAAATGTTGAGGCACAAAAATATTAAATAAATTTCAAATACCATTTTAATTCACTCAAAAACAAAAACGGTAAATAAACAGCTGGTGAAGAGTAAAGTGATATTGTTACAGATTTGGAAGCCTCTTGCACACAGACAGTTAGCAGTCCCAAAGTTTAGTTATTTCATTAAGTATGTGTATAGAGTTAGAATCCGTCCCCTGTGTCTAACGGGAATTTCATGTGTGCGCTGCGAGTTATTTTCTAGTTAGTTTTATACATCAATTCCCTTCACTTCTTCACACCATCGACTCCATTGCCCACGTGTTTTTGGCTGATGGCGTGGGCGGAGCCTCCATAACCTCAGATCAAGGCTCCGCTCCGAAGAAGGGCATGGAGCATTTCCTCCAGCCAATGGGAAGCCTGAATACCAGTACTTGCTTCGGCAGTTCATATGCAAAAATAGAAATGACAGAACCTCTTTCGGGGGGGGGGGCAGGCCACCAAGACGCCCCGACACGCCCCCGTCCAATGAGGAGGCAAGTTACCTCAGGACGGATCTCTCCGACCTCACGTGAGGAATGAATAATCCGGCTGGCAAAAAGAAGCCTCATCACCTTGTTTGCCCTCGTTTTGCCTGCTGGGATCGTCTCACTTTGCCTGCTGGCGTTCTCATCTTGACCGCAAGTGCTCATCTCATCTCGTCTCGTTCTCGTGCTAGCTGGCGTCCGTTATGTCATTCCCCGTCCCTGGTGCTTGGTGTGGCGACGAAGGTGTGGGTGAGTCCCCCCCCCGAACCAGCTCATCTCGACCAGACCGCACGAGGCAGAAAGGTGCCCGACTGAACTCTGACCCTCAGCTCGCCTTCCCTCCCAAGCTGGAGTCAAATAAAGTCCAAATGGCCCCATTTCGTGTGTGTGTATGTATATGTGTATGTGTGTGCGTGTGTGTGTGCGTGCGTGCGTGCGTGCGTGCGTGCGGCACCTATCCTGCAAGTAGAGACTATTAAGTGCCTGTGTTCATTGTAAATGGCATTTCTTTTATTTGGACAACTCTGCTCTTTGTCACCCTCTCCCCATTATGAATAAACTCCTGTTAAATGTACCAGCTCGTTGCCTGTCGTTTCTAGCATTGACCCAGCATGGTGTGGGCTTGAGAAAGTGAGGCCATCTGTGCCGTAAGTGTTCATTTAGTCCGGCGCGGCTCTGTTAATTCCCGCTCGGTTATTCCGGACCCCGAGTCGGTACATGCAACTCCGTTCGGACAGAGTCGGCCGAGGGTGTGGCTTCCCCGGTAGCTAGACGGCATGAGTACTTAGGTAAATTAGAATAGACAAGTGGACCCTACCTCACACCATCAAAATATTGGCTACCATGGTCCTTTAAGCAACCCGTCGACCCCAGAGTTATCCGGGGTGACAACCTTCCATTCCGGTGGGAGACGACCCGACTGCTGTCTCGCGGTCGTCCTCGCCACAGACCCCCAACAATATTAACAAATCGTTGTTTCACGAATGGTCATTTTCTTGGCATAATCAGAATGTTGCAATTTTAAAACGTTACCTGTATCTCGCATTATTCATTAGAAAGCCATACAAACATTTACAACAGATCCTCACCACACTGACTGCTATGTTCACATGGATTCTTCATGTGAGGTCATGTTTTCACAAAATGAAAATGGGGACCCTCAAATACCAAACAATGCCCAATTGTGTTGTAAAGTTCACACAAGATGTGGTTGTATATATACTCATCTTGTGTGCTGTAGGTATCACTGCCTTCGCTGTCGGCGGTGCGAGCTCACTGGCCGCATGGTTCTGCGAGCATGCTGGGGCAACCGGAACGCCGTGTGTGGACAATGTTGGAAGCCAGGCTTCCAGTACAATTCAGCACTGCTGGCATGCGTTCCAACCCCTTCTGGACCAGTTACAGGCCTGACAGAGCTGATGAACGGTTTGTCCCATTTTACAACGGTGGTTGTGGGGGTGGGATGGGTGGGAGAAGGGATTGTTCAAGTGCTGTGGTGTCAAATTGTTCTTCACTCAATTTTCATCAGAACCTGCATTTCTGACATGCATAAATCATGCGGTTTCTTCACTCTTCCCTCCTCACCCCAAACCTCAGATGTGATGTACTCCAAGAGCATACTCCAAAAGAAATGGTTCCCACCGGCACTTGGCCTCGTTGCAGTGACATTCGTCGTACTCACCGTCTTCAGTATTCACATGCGTAGCCGATTGAACCACCAACAGCACACCGTTTAAACTGGAAATTGATATCGTTTTTATATTGTTAAATCTAACCCCCTCCCCTTTTTCCCAGGTTTTCAATGTAACCCTCCCAAGTCTTGTGTCCATTAATGCACATCTTTTAAAAGTTCAATTTTCATTCTTGCCTTGCCTGGAGACATTAACCCATATCCAAGAATATACCACAGAGAAAGTGCCATTGGCCATACATTACCAGAATTGGTGACATTTAAAATGTCAGTTTGCATTGAAGTGCAATTTATGAATAAACAAACTGGAGACAACTCAATCGAGCTCGATGTTTATTTGCGAGCAAAAACAAAACGATAGTTGCAGAAAGACAACACAAAGGAGTAAGCATCAGCAACTTGTCAAAACAGTAACAGTACACCAAATGTTAGTTTATGATCAGGTGCACGAGTTGGGTCAAAAGGCAACACCGTTGAAGTGGAGTTGGAATGTGGCCAAAAACACGCTCCGGAATGCAGTCGAACCAACATACAGTAATCAGTGGGTGTTGCAGCACTTGGAATGCATCAGAATGATTGGGTATGCTACAGTGTTGCTAATTTATCAATAAGCTGTTATCATGATTCCCTCACCATCTGTTCTGTATTGCACTACACTTACTTCAATGAAGAATACTCAGAGCACCAATCAGTGCTATCAATTTCTCTTATTCTTCCAACCACATCCCAACGAACTGGCTCCACCCAGAATAAAACAATGGAACGACTTCAATAGCAAGGTGAAGCGGGGGGGGGGGGGGGAAATCTTCAATGAAATTGAAGCAAACCAGGATCTGTTTTGGTCCTGAGATGAGCAAACCACAGAATAAAGTTGTGCAGGTAAACACGTAAAGCCACACAATCATCTTGCTGAGGTGCGTCCACGATAGGACGCTTAACAGACCTTGATGACACGCATCATGTTGGTGGAGCCTGAACCAGGACGCCAGCCTGTGACGACGATGAGCATGTCACCGGTCTGGAAGAAGCCCCGTGCTTTACCTGCATTAGGGAATGGTTGTGCAGGGAAAGGGTCAAAACGAACAAGCATCAAAAACCCAAACGTGAAAAACAAACACACCTGGTTGTGTTCAACAAGGCTTCCAGAAGTGAAATTTATTTTAAATCCGCACCAATTCACAGACCAGTGTTTGTTCGCCACGCCGCTCCTCCTACAGTTCTGGCCAGATTGCATCCAGACCCGCAAAATAGGATCAGCATGACCACAATTAATGCATTTGGGTGTTTTATCTTTGCCGGTGGTCTTGGGGGGGGGGGAAGGATGCAAATCTCAATGTAAATGTGTATTGTGTGGTGCTACTACAGGTTGTAGGAGGTATTACAAAAGTCCCTTTACAGTGCAGTGTTCCTATCCCGTGAGGTGTTTTGAATGAGGATAACACTACCCACCCCCTGGACATTCCATCGGGAGCGAGTGCTTAGAGTTTTATGTCGTAAATGGCAGCTTAACGTTGCCAACTTGACGTCACCCCTCAAAGGCGTATTGATTCGTCAGCCTGTATTTATTGCGACCGACACCACAATTGCAAGAGCGTGTGTGCTATACATTGAGTCAGTCACCTTTCAAGTTAGGCATATCAAAAGCGTGAAACCAATCAGATACTGATTTTTCCTGAAGTTACAATGAAAGATTAAAAATAAAATCCACCCGAGCGGGTTTGCCGGTCAGCTCGGAACTATCTTGAATGGAAACTGGATATTATAAACAGGGCTAGACAGAGGTACCGAGAAACTAGTTGGTCAAATGAAATCTTCTGAATCCCGATGAAACCTATTTTGCATTACAGCCGTCTGATGCTTTCTTATAGGCCATTCGACCAATCGGTCATTTTGCACTTGATGACCCTGGAACCTTGACCCCGAGGCGAAAATGCGAAAAAGGGCTCAGACGATCTATAAAGAGCAACTCGTATCATCATCGTGTCAAGTTAGAACTCAATCGGCCGAGACGTCTGAGGAGATAGAAAAATAAAAAGACGGACGGACGGATCTGAGGATATTGAACAGTTTTATTAGGTCAGCGAGCTGACCAAATAAAACTATTGCTGCTACTGTGACCAAGAGTCCCTATATACTCTCAACATGAAACATCTCAAAAATTTCTAAGCAGGTGGGTCATGGGCACCATTTTATCTTCATGGAAAGCTCATCATTTTAAAAAGATGCTGCACCATTGGATGAATCTCATCGAACAGAAAAGGGTTTCAAAATGCATGGATTCCCTGCAGATGCCGGAAGGAAAATATTTTTCGCAAAATGAAGTTATTCGTCAGATGGAAACAGACTTTGGGGTTGTTGGTGCGAGGTAAGTTATAAAATTCAATTGAAATAAAGTAGTTCTTCAATCATCGGCTGACATCTGCAGACGGACACAATGTGAACCGATTGCACAGCCCCCACTTTTTTTTTTTTCACTTTGCACAGGTAACGAAGGTCAAAAGTAGCCTTTTCAAAAACACTGGTGTTGCTTTAGTGGGTGAGGTGAACAAAAAGGGAGGGACTCGATCATACCAACATCGATGGCGAAATTGACACGACTGTCCACATCCTCAGCCCAAACCTCATTAACGGGCTCACGGAAAAGCACAGGGAATATGCCACGGTGGAGGTGCACCTGGCGGGCAGTCTGCTCATTGCGAGTCACTGCCAAAATGGGTGCACATGGTCGGTACTTGGACAACAGCTGCGCAGAACTGACAGATGTAGGATACAGCCAAGGTGAGTGAAAGTCAATATACAAAATGTTGCAACAAAATGAAATAACCCAATCAATTGCAAAGAAGCAATTGCACACCATGGAAAAACAAGAACGTGAACAACAATCACAAGAGAAAGTTTGGGACCTCGACTCACCGACCGGACTTTGTTAGTACAATCAGAGCTGCCGCCGCAGACTTGAACGATGCCTCCACTGCACCAATGGCAGTCGTCTCTGTTGGATCCTGCGTGAATCCTGTTCGATGACGCAACTCCTCAAACAACTGCCGGTGGAATGTGGCAGCTTCTGCTTCACGTGCAATCTGAATGTAATGTGACGAAGTTTAGACAACCATTCATACAAAGGAGAAAAGTAAAACGAGATAGTTCATAGACCATCTTACACTGCACAATAAGTTTGATTGGTTGAGATAACGTAACATGCCGTACTATTTAGTCCAAGCAGCAATGCCAAATGAAAGGTTTTTGAAAGTGCAAAGACTGTGTTCCACAGTGTTCAAGTGCAGTACATTCAGCAATTCAATTTAAATAAAATTAATGTTTATAAAGGTTGTCAAAACATTTCGGATATTTGCTGCCATTGATGCACCTTTGACAGCACCAACATGCTACACAAGTTCTTGATGCCTGTTTGTGTCCTTGAAAATTTCCTGAAAAACAATGTTTCCTGTTTGGAATGATTTTCATTTTTGTTTGACTGTCAGAGGCAGACAGAGTAAAAATATTACATCACTCTGCACGTGTGTGGGCGGGACAAATTCAGAACAAAAGTATTGCTGAACTACAGGTTCATTTTCAGATTCGTGTTCGAAATAACACTCGATAGAAATCAAGTTTCTAACATGGTAGACAAAGCAAACAAGTTGCGAAATCTCATTTTTCACTTGGAGTGCACGGGCTAAATAGAACAGAATGCAGGACAAGACAGGCTGAACAGTTTGCATTTTTGCATCCAACTGATACACTGGATCTGGAAATGGACATCACCCAAAATCTAAATCAACTTGTTCTTGTCACAGTCACCCATTGCGCAAAATATGTATCTCGTTTTTGGCCCCATCTCTCAATGGCAAAGAATCACATAAATTTGCATATGTGGATCTTCACCAAAACCTAATTAATTAATCCTCGTCACACACTCAAACTCTGCCGTTGGCATCCAAGGCCAACTCCACACATGGCTTACTCACATCCTATACTCTTATAGCCAATGTGTCACTCAACAGAATGCTTTCATCTCCTCTCCCCGTCAAGGCTGGAGTGCCCCATTCTGGGCCGTCCTATTCCTGATGTTCATTGATCTCTCCGACTCAGGGGAAAATCCTGTCTATTTGGAAAATCTCCACCCTCTGCCTTGATATCCCTCAGACAGGCAGGTTGCAAGCCTCTTCCCTCTGTTCAGACCTTGACAAAAATCAGAAGCTGCTCAAGCACTTGGAACAGGTCTTTCAATTCTGACAAGTCTCACTCACAATCTCTCTCCAAAAGGACCATCTGACCAAACCACCACCCCTCCCCAACTTCACAATTCTCTTGAGGAAGTTCAATCATTCAAACTCCTGCATCTCACAATCAGCCATGATCTGTATTGGGCAAACCACATGTCAAAGTTGGCCTCCAAGGCAATCCTGGGCATCCTCTGGCATACAAAGTCCTTCCTTGGCACACCTGAACTCCTATAAACCAACAAGGCCTTTATCCACAGCTCGATTGAGTACTGCTCGTGCTTTCTCCTCTGGGCTGGCTCCCTTTCCTCATCTTGCTCAACTTGATGCCATGGAAACAAAGGCCCTCAAGATTATTGGAATCTCCCACAATAGAGCAGTCTATGGACCTATCACTTCACCATCACAGACAGGTCGGTGGTCTCGATGTCTTCCACTGCCTCCTTTCTGGTCTTGCACCCTTTGCTCTTTCCATGCTTTGTCCCCCTAACCCAGGTTTCTGCAGAGCACAGAGTCCACCATCAACCCCCTTCTGTTGAAACTACCTCAATGAAGGATCGCAGCTGACAATCATTTGTTCTAATCTCTGTTCCCCATATGTGGAACCAACTTCCACATGCTTTTCAATCTTTCTTCCCCTTCCCACCAGGTCTTCAAAACTGCCCACCACCATCTCACGTCACCCTCAATCCAAAACCACGATCTTTTCTGCCCTCCGGATCCAGATCTTCACCAAAACATAATCAATTTGTCCTCGTCACACACCCAACTTGTCTAATCAGTCCATAACCATTTTTAAGATATCCTTCTCACAAAAACAAACGGGGGTGAAAAAAACACACAAATGCATACGTACTGCATGCTGCATGCGCACAGCTTCGAGTGGGTAATCCCCCTTAGCCGTTTCACCAGAGAGCATAATGCAGTCGGCTCCATCCAAGACTGCGTTTGCTACATCACTGCTCTCCGCACGGGTCGGTCTTGGCTTCTTGATCATGCTCTCCAGCATCTGGAAAAATGGAGACAGCAGATATACCATTCAACTGCATACAGAAAGGTCAATTCACCCCCATGACATCTAACAAAGCATCTGCTGTCATACATCAGTTTTCAAAAGCAGCTGTGGCACAAAGCATAATTAACAACTCAGCCAATGGCAGCACCACCTCACTTGGTGGCCAGACTTCAATCTGGAGAAAGTACTCTGATATTGCAACAAAGTTTCTGCTTGTGCCAAAAATGCAAGTGCCTGGTTTTTCCAGCTATGAGAACATGGTCAATGGCGACAGATTCTTGCAAGGAGAAACTTTGTTTCAACATGACAAATCTGTCTGTTTTTGCAGGACGGCTGGTGTGAGAAGGCTATCCCAAGTTAATGAAGCCTGAGAGTTAATGCCTCAACCTCAGGAAAATAGTCCTTCAATCAATTCCAATCACAGAAATGACAAGACAGCATCTCAAAAAGCAAACAAAGCAGAAACAAACACATCATCCACATATGTAAAGCTCATTCTAACCACTCACTGACTGACAATGTTGGGTACTTTCCAGGTGATGTAGAAAGCTGAAAGTTTGCGTGCCGATGGACATCGAAGCTGTTCCTTTTATTTTAATTGACTCAGGCTTTTGAATTATGTGGCAAAGCAGAAATGGCTAAAAATTCTAGGTTGTGACCTTTGTGACCCCCCCCCCCCCCCAAATGTAATTTCTACAACTGTAAACTGCAAAATACAAATCTCAAAAGATATCCAACAGGCAGTCAGTGAAGTTTGTCCAAAATCATAGAGCTTCTATTTATTATGTACCGATGAACGAAGCACAGTTCGTTAGTGCTTTCAATATGTAAGCATACCCGAGAATACATATTGGTGTTGGACTTTATACCCATTAGAGATCGGGGAGCACTCGTCACGCTCCATACATTTAGATTTACCCACCAATCACACCACATGTCTTCTGGTTGATTGGTTCGCATCAGCAGGAACAATCATCTGGGTGGCAGGACTGTTCTTTGCAGATTACGAGGTCTTACCGTGCAAGACAATCCATGGCTGATGCCAACCATTACAGCCAGGAAGTACAATTTATGTTTAAACGATGAATGTGGTCTTCATTTGTTAGATATTTATACGGTATGCCGTCCTGATGAGGGTAAACAAGCCCGAAATCCGGATAGGTGGCTTCATTTGTGTTTATCTGATGTTGACCATGTAATCTGTCTGACGGTCAACGGGCTGAGGCGACGCTTTGGTGAAGAACTTCATGTCCATTGGAGATCAGGGGGGTGCTTGTCACTCCACACATTTCAATTTACCCACCAATCGCACCATGTGCCTTCTGGTTGAACGGTTTGCATTTGCAGGAACAATCGTCTGGGTGGCAGACGGATGGTTGTTCTGTGTGGATTATGCAGTTTTACCACGAGACAATCAGTGTTGATATATATATATATATATATATATATTATTCATCTGCGTTCGAGTCATAAATGTTATTAAAAAAAATAAAAAGACCCGTATCTTGCCAAAAGGTGACCACGTGTGACTTCTTTAAGGTCACACTGAGGTGAACAGAGCTGTTATCCACCAGGAGCAACTCCTTGAGGAATATCTGCCTACAAGAGATTCCGATGAGAATCGTTCTACAGAGTAACCATGAAAAATATGCTTTTGCCTCATAACGTCACCAAATGACGTCATAATGTCTCAAGCTAGACATATCCAGAAAGCACTCAGAGGTGTTCAATTTGAGGTACTACATGATATGGTTCCCAAAACTTGAAAATTTGACCTTGGGGTCAAATATGTTTGACCTTAGGTGCTAACCATGAAGGTCAAGGCCGATCGCCACCAAAAATTAATCAGCTGAGCGCCAGACCATGAACTATATTCCCATGAAGTTTGAAGACAATCCGATAAAAAAAATAAGGGTTTCGTCAACTCCCCCGATTTGTGACAAAGTAACCTTGACCTTCAAAATTTTATGCGCTGAAAGGGACCTCTATAGGCCTCTGATATGTAAAGTTACAAACATTTCCAATGATAACTGTGCTCTGCAGAATTTTTTTTATACGCGATTACAGACAAACAAACAAGCAGTCATAGACTGGTACTTACGAAATAGTCAACTTGACCTCTGACTTTGTCTAATAAAAGCTGTATCTGGAGAAGGTATCGACGCAAACCAGAAGTTTCTACCATGATTCTGTACCAAACCATCAAAAATTGAATTTTTGACCCCATTGTGACCTTTGACCGATTTTGACCAAAATCTAATCAGCACTAGCCATCACCCTCCTGAATCACGTGGTGTAATTTGAGATTGGTAGCTTCTTCCGTTCGAATTATCGTGCCTACAAACAAACATGGAAGTCATCAATATACTTCGGAAATCTTTAGATTTCGTAAGTAACAAAAAAAATAATAATAATAAAAAAAAAATATGCAAGCTGACCAACATATCTTGCAAAAACTTCGTTTTGGCAAGATAATTAAAAAAAAAAAAAAAAAAAAAAAAAAAAAAAAACAAACAAACAACAACAACAACAACAACAACAACCTTGAGAATAGCTCGTTAAAAAAAAAAAATAGATCACACACGCACAAAACTGAGGCCCAAATGGTAAACACAGAAGTGCTTAAAATAAAAACATAAAAAGCCCAACTCACAGCACAGCCTGGCTAATCATGGATATTTAGTCAGCTGGACTTTGCCATTTTAACCAAATTATCAATTATTCTTCTCCATAGTCTCATCATGGTTTGTTGAAAATCTGATGACCAGCTAAAATTGTCATGAATGGAATACTTGTAAGCTCGATCTCTACCACCCTATGTTGTTTCTTCCACAAATATTCAATTGTTGATTTGCAAGTAGACTGGAAGCGCTGTAATGACATTTTGGAAAAGAAAAAATAATTCCACAAGCTACACCAGCAGCTGTCGACTCAACCAGCATAGCAGCAAGTCGTGTGATAAAGGAACATTGATTGGTTTGTGCACCAATAGACTGATGGCCCTTTCCAATCCCTCTTTAAACAGTTAATGGGACCAGCATTTTCAAAAGCTTGATTGGATGCTTCTTGCATGTAAACGCTCTCGAACCCATCCCCAACACACAAACAATAAATAGAAAAAAAAAGGCTTTCACTGGAAATAAACATGACCACACATCAGCACAATCAATTAAAAATGCAAATAATCATTGGCAGGCTAACTTGGTCCAAACAGATTTAAATACCAGAGTAAGACATGCGGCCTCAAGGATGTGGATACCGACAACTTGAACATCATGCGATTTGAACAAGGAAAGTAACATTTGGCAACAGATTGCCCACTGGTCCCTCTGCTTAAGGGGGAAATTCCATATTCTACAATTACATAAAATTGTACCATTCAATCAATTATTTTTAACACAGAAATGTTAGCAATCACATGGAATCACGACCGGGAGAGGGGGGGGGGGGGTTTGAACTGAGTTCTCAGGGTGACCGGGACCTTATGGGAAGAAGCCGACAAAGCTGATCAGATACTTTGGACAAACTACTCATATGCAAACGGTTTACAACCACAATCGTCTGACGGTGCTCAGAGTACAAAGATCGGTGGAAAGACAAATATTGCCCCAATGCAATGAATGTTTATAAACATCAGCACTCCCACAATGAAGCATTAAAATTTTTTATTTTTATTTTAATTTCTTGCCTGAAGTTGGTGCAGACCAGCCATTGTGATGCAACATTAAACACCCCATTGTCATACACTGAGATAAAGCAAAGCAACAGGACAAACCGCAACAAGGTGTTTCGACAGACCTGGGTCGCACAGATAACAGACTTGCCCACACTGTTGCATCGTCCAATCATCATCTTCTGTGCAATAAAAACCTTTTCCCCTGGGATTTCAATGCCAAGATCACCACGGGCAACCATTATACCATCACTCGCTTCCAGAATCTCATCAAACCTGCCAGGGATTGGGAATAGATATAACCAGGTAATCAAGTTGACAAACATCATATTTCCTCGACGAGCACAGCGATACGCATTCAGAACTGCACAAGGAAGGATCTTGGTGGCAGTCCACTTTTAATAAATTTCACAAAGGTCACAACCTAGAATTTTTCGCCATTTCTGCTTTGCCACATAATTCAAAAGCCTGAGTCAATTAAAATAAAAGGAAGTTTCCCCTCTGATTTGCTGGAACTAATTACAAACTACCATTCTTAAACTAAAACTAGTCTCAATTCGGTGACAAATATTGCCATCAAACAAGACAAAAAAAAGCTCGTAATTGGTGTTTCATAAGCAACAATGGACTGAATGAAATGTTTCATGTGTTTGTTAATATTAAAATCAACATTTATGCTTGTTTACTTGCATTTATCATTGACTCTCTCAAGTGAGATACCCATCTGCTAGGAAAAACTCAGGAATTTTGAAGAAGATGTTAATTTATTCTGAAAGCAACCCCTAAATAATGGACCTCACATTGGAAGAAAATGTTTTTGGTGCTGCACATTTTTCACAGGGATGGAAGTACATAACCGAGGTACAGGATTTGTTGAGGGAGAATGAGACAAAGGATGATCGCCTCATCAAAATTGTGTAAAAGCATCAAATTAACAGCTTTGGAAAATGGGGTGTTGCAGACAGCTCTCAAAGTGGTCAGCCCAAGTTTGTGACAAATTTAGTTTTGCAGGATATTGGTAACCATTTTCCAAAGAGGCTCAACAAAAAAAAAGGTTCCAACGGTTGTCACAAGAAGTAGGTTTCTCACGAGCCTCTACATACAGAGCAGTACGAAGTAAAGTGAAGCTTGTTCCCTCGAAAGTGCATGTTCGTGAACTTGCACTCAGACAGAAAAGTGGGTGAACTGTAAAATGGCTCCAAAATAGGATCAGGTTTGAGACTACAGCTTCTTTATAGATGAATCATGGTTCCAAAAGTTTGGCTGCAAATGTATGAAGAGCCAGAAAACCAAGATTTGGGCCACAGAGAATCTTCATGCAATCTTGGGGAAAAAACCCCCAAAACATTTAATGATCCAAAATTGGTGTAAAACATGTCCTTTCCAGAAGGTGTTAATGAACCAATATTTTTTCAAGAGAGTGTAAATGCCGAACGGTACATTAATGATATTCTCCAGCAGTTTTTCAATGAACTGCAAAGAGAAGAGAGGAGATGGATGGATGGTTCCAGGAAGACAATCTACCCACACAGCAAATGCCTGGACACAGTCAGTTCCGTTTTTTTAAGACCGCATTGTTTACAAGGGTTTATGACCACCTCGTTCTCCAGATTTATCTGTGGGGAAAGCTCAAAAACATGGTCGATGGAAACAATCCCCATACTTCAGAAGACGAACATTTCAAACACAATCCGTGGCTTCGAAGCTGAAGAGTGAGTGTTCCAAAACATGTCGACACGCCCAATCCTCCCGCCAAACGAACGGGTCGTGCATTCAGCAACCACTACAAATTTGCTTCAACCGTTGAAGAATTTTCAAAATAAAATTTGTTACGTTGCTTCTGCGAGGTTTGTTAAACTGAGCAAACTAGTATAAAAGCCCATCAAAAACGACAGGTTGGAGTTTATATTCAACATATTAAAAGAGACTGGAAGATACGATGTTTTATAGCAATTAAAAAACAAAAACAAACATTTAAACACTGCGTGTACAAATGAGATTCCATTTTCTTAATCTTCTGGGATGTTTCATTTTGACAGCACAACCTTGTGAGCATACCCAAATTTGAAGCCTCAGCTGAGCATCACTTGTGCTTATATTTAGATATCCTACAGGCACAAGCTAACCTGTTTTACTCTGCGAGTCTTACCCATCACATGCAGCGAATTTTATTTCCCTGCACCTTGCATGCATTGGTATTTTAAAATGAAATAAAAAATAAAAACACTTCTGCACACCACACTTAAGGCTCGGTTTGCAAGTCACCATCTACAATTCCAATAAGAGAGACAATTACTCTTATGGAAAATGTTTGAGCTTTTTTTCTTTTTTATCCTCAAAAATAGACTACAGTGAAAGTGAAGTCATGTTCAAAGAATGGCCTTTTAACACTCCACCCAAATACACACTGTTTTACAGAGGTAGGTACTTTTCTGAAACTTTTGCACAAGTAGTATTAAGTTTCAGCTGCAATGTTTCTTTTGAAAGACAATGAAGAAACAATTTAACTTTAGATGGGGAAAAAAAAAAAAACCAATATTCACAAAAACTGAAATTACCAAGAAAGTTTCAACCCTTTATCATCAAATTTCAGTAACGTCACCCTTTACTCAAACTCGGAAACACCAAATGCATCCAAAAACAGTTCAAGCACAAGCTGTCTTTTGCAACAAAAACATTTCCAATGAAGAACAAAGTGCCACATGAACCCACCTGGTAACACCTTCATGGTTCTCAATCTTGCTGATAACCATTATTTTGGTGCCTCGCTCCCCAAGCACCTCACGTACAGCATGCACATCTGATGCCTTGCGAATAAAAGATGCAAATACAATGTCGACACCCTGTTCCACACCGAATTGCAAGTCTTGGATGTCCTTTTCCGAAACTGCTGGCAGATCAACTGCCACACCTGGTAGGTTCACACCTTTCTTGCTGCCGAGAGATCCGCCATTCTCCACCTCGGTGAGTACGAAGTCAGAACCTGAGCAACGGCATCAAAAGGGCAATCAAACGAAAGGTGCCATATAAACTGCAAAACATTGCCCAAGCAACAATTTGGCAGTCTCAGGACAATCACTGAGCATTTGGGCACACAAGTCATGTGACAAAGATAAACCTCTTTCATTTGATGAGCAAAGTGGAGATATTTAGAGCGAAGAGGGCAGCAGTGAGATATGTACGCAAAATATTGACCTGACGCTTGCCCAGAAATCATAGGCTGGGATTATTGGGGTTGGAGGCAGGGAAGGGGAGGACATGGTGAGATTTAACATCTGCAGCTGATAGGATACAACAACTAACAAAACCTGACATGTAAGCAAATTAATAAACTCACTGTTGATCCATCTCAGAATTACTGCACAAAGCATTTTTTTTTATAAATCTCATTGATACACCTGGTGTCAGCACAGACACCTGCACAATGTGCAATCATGTATTCCATAACAAATAATTTTGCAGAATTCCACTTCCAAAACCATGAAAATTTTGTTCAGTGCAACAAAAAATGCAGTGTGTTTTAACAACACAATCCAAATTCCAAAGAAACAGGTTTGACCTAGGCACCAAGAACAATGCAATGGCAAAGGTGTACATTTCAGCAACTGCAAGTGAAGACAGCCACAACCACCATCATTCTATATTTAAATATCAATCATTACCTGATCCATTTATTTAATAGTACATCTGCCTGCACAACGCCACTCCATAATCAGCAACCAAAATTTCAAATTTACCTCAAACCACACAGAAGAGTTCCTTGGTGCGGATATACGAGCACACCAGCACCTTGCAAGATGCAAAATCTCAAGTTAAAAATCTCTTGCACAAGTCAAAGCAAGCTTACCAGCTTCCAGCACCAAGAGGGAGATCAGACCATCATCGACATAGATCTTTTGACCTGGGGAAATGACACCCACAAGATTCTTGTAGTCCACCCACAGGACGTTTTCATCGCAGTTATTCATGAAGGCATCGTCCAGCGTCACCTTCAGCTTGTCACCTTTCTTAAGCTCGACTTCCGCTGTCCCACTCTTGAGAAAAGCAGAATGATAGCAACTTCAACTTGATAACAGCAAGTCAAATGCCAAGACAATGAGGAAAGGTTCAGGAGAACATTCAACTCAAAGTCAATGCTTTCAAGCAACAATCACCAATTCAAACATGCACTGACTTCACCAACCACACACAACCAGTTCAAAAACATTACTTGTAATTGCAAAATGTTTATCCTCAATTACATGCACTTAACCATTGTTCATATTTTGGGGCAGAGGACAAACTCAAGGGTTTCCTTACACTTGAACAGAAATGTATTCGTGATGAACAGTTTCAAGGAAACTCACGCCTTTGATGAGGCCCGTTCTGATTTCTGGTCCCTTCGTGTCCAAGGCAATGGCGACAGGACGGTAATAGATGGGATTTGAAGCAAAGGACTCAGTAGCTTCACGAATGTTGCGAATGGTCTGCTCATGGTACTGTGAGAAACGGTATTCAAAATATAAACATACAAACACCCAACACAAGCATGCAAACCGTGCATCAATAGATTTGCAACAACGTATTCAAGAATAATTAAAATACTTTGCAAGTCAAATGTAGCAATTACAATGTTGACGAAAAAAAAAATAGATCTGAAGAGTCGGACCAATTGGCGTCACCTCGTGGGGTCGGCAGTAAGGGAGGTTTTGACCCGTCTTTACAAACTGGCCGGTCAGGCCTCACAGTCGACCAAAGGGGATTTGGGAAGGGGAAGTCGTGACAATTTGCCTGCACTTAGCAAACTACACCACGGGACATTTTGCATTCACAAACTACTGCAAGCACACAGGACATTTTGCATTAGCATGCAGCCAACGGACAGCACGCTGAATGATGCAACACCTTGCATTCAAAGTAGTTATCCACCAGTTTATAATCAGGTTGAGAATCAAGTCACTATTGTCATGTGTTTAAAAACAAAGGTTAACAATTAAGTTCTGATTCACAAACAGCCTTCTCGCTCCATACATACATCTATAAACACAATATTTACAACAGTACAGCAGATTTACAACAGTATTGACAAATGTACAATTTACAATATCCATACAACAGAGCATCAGCAAAGTTCAATTTAGTGAAGTAGAATCAAACCCACACGAGATGGATCAACAATAAGTGGAGGAACCTCAATGCCATCCTGCCAGGTGACCAGAAAACAAAAAGATTGAAAAATAAAAAATAACGGAACTTTCGACACCAATTTCAAAAGACGAGAATTTTGCATTTGCCATGATGGTAAAGATAAAATATTGTTACGGATTTCAGAATCCGGTCTGATGAATGCATCCACACATACAGGTCCGCATACAGTTATTTCCTTAAATGCATGTTCAGATTAGCCCCATCCCCATGTTTAATGGGATCTAAAATGTGATGCGTTGAGAAGGGTAAAGAATAGATCCCCCTCTCTTATGAGAAGCTTTTTCTATTTTTCTATTTTCTTTACGACAGACACGTTTACACACATTTCTTCAGCGAGCGCACACCCACCCTCATTTTTCATCAGCAACGTTTACACACATTTCTTTCACAAGCGCCGACACCTGCCTTTTTTTTTGGAGCACACGGGATGTCATGGTAACGGTGCGCAAGTGGGGCGGAGTGAGCTTGGGGGGGACTCCAAGTCCTTGGAGTCTTGGTCCAAAGTCCAATATGGCAGCCATTTTGAAAAAAAAATATTTGAATTTTTGTTTTTGCATTTCAACATGTTTTAAGTGATTTCCAACCCCCCCCCCCCCAAAAAAAAAATTGTTAGAGGAAAAAAAACAGCAAATTTTGTCTTGTTTTCTCCAACAATTTTTTTTTTTTTTTAGAGAATGAATTGAGTATGTGGAGTACAAATTGAGTAGTGAGTAGGAATGAATTGAGTATGTAAAAGTTAAAAGTAAAAGGGAAAGTTGCAAACTATAACTCTGAGCACTGTTGACATCAAAATGAATGAATAAGATATCAGGTTCACTTGAGTGACCTCGCAGTATTGGCGGCGGAGGTTATTCACTCTACCGAATGCTCCCCTCGAGTTTGTAATTGCTTTATCTCGACCAATAAGGTTGTACACTGAAAGCGAGATGTACTACAATGGAGAGCATGTTTGTGGTTGCAAAGCTTGTCCTTCCTGTCTTCCTCCTCCTCACTTCCTGCCAAGATTGATGCTATTGCTTGCAGCTGCAATGTGGTTATCTACAACTTGTGAGGATTAAATAAGTTATAACATTATTGGGAAATACATTTTAAGACATTAAATATTCTTACAGGAATACCTCCAGCACTGAAGGTGAACAGAGGTCATAAATTGTTAGTTTAGGAAATTTACCCCAGGGAAGAGCATACATGCATGTACACGTAGGGTTTCACAGAATGGGTCATTTAAGTTGATGTGGTAGGCAGATTCTAGCCTTTGTCCAGGGAATGAATTGTGAGATGAGGCAGTTTCATCCCTGGTGTGATGTTCACCTTTCATCCTTCTTAATCCATCAATCCCTCAGTCTTTCTATTAATCCCGCCACACATTGTACGACATTCGATCCATCTGTTCATCCATCCGTCACCACAAGAAACAATTAATCCTCCAGACCGGTTAAATTAACTTCACACTCTTCCTTCCCTGCCTTTCCATATTTGAAGTGAAGGACAATGCTTCTCACATATGCAGAGAAACAGTCACACATGTAGGGAGGGGCCATTCAAGTGTTTTGGCACATGGGAAGGAATAATTTGAATGTTTTGGCGGACAAGGGAAGGGATGGGGAAGCACATCGCCAGCAAACACAACGATGCATGGATTTTCCAGAGTTCCGCCGCTGCACCCAACCAGTCGAATGCGCACAAATAGGAAGAGACCATGAGGGGTTGAAGGATCCTCACATTAACTTTGCTCAATGTAAGCCACACCTGGCATGGCAAATGTTAAGGCCGGGACAGGGCTCAGTCCAGAGGTGTTTGTTGATGCACCAGACAACTGACTCAGATGACCTGCCGGTTTAATCAGGCTACCCTGGGGTACGAGTCGCAGGAGTAAGTCGGGCCAGAGGCGAGCAACCCACGAGCCAAGGGCGAGGTGAAGTCCTTGGTGAGTCACGTAGCTCCAGCTACACTCACACCAACACTCCACCACCCAATTCCTCAGCCCGTCCCAATCGAACACCTTAGCATATATATATATATATATATATATATATATATATATATATATATATATATATATATATATATATATATATATATATATATATATATGTATATTGTTGCGGATTCGCGCCCGCCGGCGTGCGAACGGCCACGTAACTCGAATCGCGGCACGTCGCCCACCGGACGGACAATTCCGTCGTGACCCTCTCGGACTAACGCCGGGAACGAGTCACGGGTGGACCTTTCGGCCTCACCACGATCGTGCCAACCGGCCCCCCGCGTGGGATAGGGTTGCTCGCCAAATTCGACCTACCTCAGTACCCACACGGAGGGTAGACCGGGCGATCGCACCTCGCCGCAGGTCGACTTCGGACACGGGCTACTTTAAGCGACCCGTTCCGTACTATCGGGATAACCGAGCGGTGTTATCGTCGGCCTCGACGGTTCGATTATCGGGCGTTTTAGCCCACGACCAACCCTTTACGTGAAGTAAGATGGAGATTCAATAAAGGAAAAGACGAAGCGAAACGGGAAAACAGTTCAACATGAAGCACATTTATTTCGCGATGAACGGAAAGCACACACACAATTACACCAAAAGCAAATGTAAAAGAAGAAGAAGAAACACACAATAATGCACAAAAAGCAAATGTAAAAGCAAAAGACAATGCAGAGCTAACCGACTACCGAGCACACGGCAACACTTATACAGTTTTACTTCACAGACTGCGCCGACAACACATATACTCAAAGCAAAAGAAAAAGGGACCACCCTCCACTATGAGGGGGCAGACGGCCTGGGGCCGAGACCACGTCGAGCCTACCCGTCTGGTGATGAGCCGCAAAATGGCGCTGGCGCCCCGACTCCGCGGGCCTCGCTGGGACTGCCTGGTATGGGGTGGGAACGGGGCCCCCTTCTCGCACTATCTCAGCGCGGGGGGAAACAGGAGGGGGGTTGTTGATGCTCGGGGGAAGGAGGATATCTCCGTCTCGGGTCCCGCGACAAGCGTCTCCACCACGACCTCGGTCGCGCCGCCGGCCTCTCCCTCCGCAGCTCCCCGACTCCGACACGAGCACCCCCTCGACCGCCTTCGCCGCCGCCGCCACCTCTCCACAGCTCCGTCCAACCGCCTTCTCAGACTCCTCTCTTGACTCGTCCCAACTCTTAACTCACTCCGAACTCTTCACTGCCTTGACTGACGAACGCAGCCCCTTATATGCCCCGTGGCCTCGCTCCTTCACCTTCGACCCTTTACCTCCGACCCTTCACCTCTAACTGGCTCCCCATTGGACCGAGGAAAAGTGGGCGTGAATGCTTTTTGATCCATGAATTTGCATATAGCGATATTACTCCAACGCACCTGGAGGCGGGGCCAAATCGCCCCACGCTCGCCGATAGGACGGAACAGAAGTGGGCGTGAGTCGTGAGTCGTTTTTGATCCGTTTTCTTCGGAAAGGCTGTGATGTTTCTGCACACGCTGCTCGGTGCGCGCCCTGCACGAGTCCAGTATCGGTGCCCACAAGCGGCGCGGAAATGGCGGTGATGCGATGGTTGCGAGAGCGAGATGTGACTGTAAAGGTCGTGGCTGTTGGCGTTGTTGTGAAGCGGCGTTGCGGCTGGTGGTTGTTGTGTGATGGCTGTTGAGACGTGGTTGGTGGTGGTAGTAATGGCAGCTGGTCCAAAATAAAGATAGTAAAAGAAAAACGGCTATCTAGAGGGGTCGCAGCCCGAATGAATGACATTTATTCCCTCGAAACAACGGGTTTGGGCCTAACTACACATATACTTACCGAGATATCTCACCTAAGGGACCTGAATGGTGGTTTGCGACTCACAACCACAACACTACCCCCTCCCCTTTTTACAGACTCGTCCCGAGTCGTCAAATTATCGTGTGCCATCATGTGTAGTTTTCCCCTAGTACATTTTACCTACGGATCCCTGAGTGCGACATTCATGGTATTCGTGTCCCCAAAATAAATAACCTGAGGGCTGAGTAACTACCTAAACAAACCCACACACAGACGACTTAAATAAAATTGCCGGCGCTAAGACATACATGCCGGGGGCGCACTCATATTTACAGTACATCTTAACCTTAACTTTCAAATTTTACACTAAACCATGGCCCAGGATCAATGAACTCTGCAAAAAGAAAGCAGTTAGCAGGGAGCCAGGCTGCTCGCATGCAGTCTCTGGCTCAAACAATGCAGGTGACAGGGTATGTGGCCGGATGCTCACATGCAGTCCAAGGCCTTCCCTTTTGAACTGAACGCAGTGAACCACAACGGTGCATGGGCTGCACAAACGTAGTCTCCGTGCCAGCTCAAGTGGCACACGCAATGAACACAACGAATGAATAGATGAATGGTTTGAACTGAACGCAGTGAACCACAACGGTGCATAGGCTGCACAAACGCAGGCCCGTGTTGTAGCTGCCAACAGGGCAGTTCTCGCAGCTTGCAAACTGTTGCCTTGATCCTGGCGCACATGGCAATGAACAGGGGGGGGGGGCAACGCAAAATTGAATGGGGGCTGGTGAACAGGGGCAGTGGGCATGGCATGGCAAAGGAAGCAGGCAAACACAGCCCGCAGAAGAAGGCCGCTGCAGGCAAACACAGCCGGCAGATGAACTGGCCTGGTGTAGGCCTTGAAGAAAAACAGCCAGCCGACAGATGAAGTGGGCCGGCACAGGCCCTGCAGCAACACAGCCAGCAGATGAAGTGGCCGGCACAGGCCTTGAAGCAAAACACGGCCAGCCGATGGCACAGGCCTTGCAGAAAACAGCTGCAGACGATCCGGCCGGCACAGGCCTTGCAGCACAGCAGCTGCAGACGATCCAGCCGGCACAGGCCTTGCAGCAAAACAACAGCTGCCGATGAAGTGGGCCGGCCTTTGCCTTGCAGCAACGCAGCCAGCAGATGAAGCTGGCCAGCCTTTTCCGTTCAGTGGAGGTTGGTGGAGGGAGTGTGGTGGTGCTGGCCACTCGGAAGGCGGGCTCGGACCTACCCTACGGTCTCCCTCCCAACCTTTGCCTGTCACTGTCTATACCCACTCCCTTAATTTGTCCAAAACCAATTTAGCCGCCCACTTATTTTTTTATTTTTTACTTCCCCACTATAAATCGTCCCCTAACCCCCTGTACTGTCCTTGTTTGGCTAACCTATCCTGTCACCAAGCCTACTCCCAACCCCTACGTTCCCTTCCCGGAGGGGAATAAGGGAGAGCTAGCGTCCTGTGTCGAGGCCCAACGAAGCCTCAGGATGGCCTCCCCAGAGTTCAGCGATCTATAACACAAAGTGGGTCCAGCGGCCCATAACGAGAGCGAGGGGATGGATGGTGCGGAGGGGTACACTTCCTATCTGCCCTAACCATTTAACTGTTAAACTACCCCGGGGCTTTCAACAAGCGCCTCGCGCTTAAACTATTGGTTCTAACAATCCAGATTCCCATCGCCTGTGTTGGTGTCCTCACAATTTCGGGCCTCGCCCCCCAATTTTCTCTCCGTGCCCTCACACGGTCTCATGGCAGGGACACGTGGCTCCCTTTGGCAGGCACGACCCTCTGCCGATTCTCCGACGATGGCACCCCCGGGCATTACACTACCTCCGAGCCTACCAGCTCCCTAAACACCGGGGAGTGCCCCCCATGGCACCTCCCCTGAAACGCACACGTGGCAGGCTGGCTTCCCAGGCCCCTTTCCGAGGGTCACCGGTGCCCACAACACTGCCCACGCGGCAATGGCGCCCCGGGCCCCCGCACCAAGCAGGCGCACCCGTGCCCACTACGCTATCCCGGCCCCCCATGGGCCCTTGGCCTACCACGGCCGACTTGCCTGGTGCCCGGGGTACCCACTCAGCGATACTCACCTTTCGCAGCCACGCTCCCAGCCCGTCAACAGGGCTCCTGCACCCCTCCAAACGGGTTTCGAGCCTACACACCCACCAACAACAAAACGACCTCCATTTTGTAAATTTGGCTAACCCCCTAACTCACTCCACACTGACCCCGGGGTCCCGTGGGCGGGAGTCACTCCTCCCCCCAATCACTCATCGCACCATGCAGTCCCCATTCGCTCCATACACACAGACCCACTGGCCTCACTCACTCACCAAGCACATGCTTCCACTTCACTCACCAACTCTTCAACACACTCACCGCTGAACTCTGCCATCCTCCTAACTAACTCGTGCTCCCACGTCGTCCCTTAAACGACAGCACGTTCCTTTTAACACTACGTTGCTAAGCTACGTCCCCTCTACACATTCACAAGTCTGTCACTGTCTCCAAATCTCTAAAATAACTTTCCCAACCTAAATCTCGCTACAATCCCTCCAACTAATCCATTCCACGGACTCCATGAGGACTTACCCCTGCCCCATGGAGTCGGTCAAGCTAAGCTAACCCTTCCCCCTAACTCGTTTCCATCCTGTGCCCTGGTAAGGGGGTCTTCCACCCCTCGCCCGGGAATCCTGTGCACCCGAAAGTGAGGCTTGCTTTTTTTTTTTTCACATGCGCAGCACCAGCGCGGCAACTCACAGCTCGCGCACTTTGCACCTGCCCGTGACGTCATGCAGCTGCACGTGTACCTCGTCCCTCCTTGGACGGTACCATCCGGCAGGGATACCCCTCCTGCCGGATTCCAACCCCACGTGCAGCCATGGCGTCACCGCGCGCATAAAAAAAAAAAAAACACAAGCCCCACGTCTCGAGGGGTTCCCCACGCGAACACATGTGCTTTGCCCGTTGGAGCTTAACACACACGATCGCGTGGAGAACCCGTCCGGTCCAAATCCGTAATCCTGCCGAAACTTTGTCCGTCGCGGGATCGGCAAATCCACCGCGTGCGTTTCCGGACCGGGACTTCTCTCGCAAGCGAGCACGTGGGGGCCTCGTGCGTTGCACAGCACGGACCTCGTGCTCACTGCTGGGTGAACCCGGCACGGTCCCCGAAACAACTACAGCCGCTACTCGGCTTTCTTTCCTCTGTCGCAGTCTCAGTCTCCATTCCACACACGCACTCCCGCGTGTTACGACGCTAACACACCTCACCATTAAACTCACACCGGGAGACGCGGCTGCATGTTCACACATGCCCACCGACACCTCCCTCACACACAACGACCTTGCACACGCTGTCTCTCACACTCGGCCGCTCACTCACGCATGCCATTTCCCTTGCACACGTGGCTCCACTCACTCGTGCCATTTCCCTCACACAAACCATACTACTCACACACGCGGGGGCACTCATCCGCGGTGCCTCACTCATACACCGTGCCTCACTCACACACGCGGGGGCACTCATCCGCGGTGTTTCATCCATACTGGCCGTTTCATCCACACACACGGCCTCTTCCACTTGCGGTGCCCCTTTTACACACGGCGTGCTGGGAAGCACGTACTCCGGCACAATCGCCACCACACCACTCACACACGGGGTCGCTTCCACACACGGGGACGCACTCACACAGGGACAACTACACTGGGGATTTGTGTCCCCACAAGGGTCTCCGGGGCCTCTATACCCCCCAAGCTCTCCGTGCACCTGTCCACAGCACTCGTCCCCTCGACCTCGCAAAGCACGACCGAACCCACCTGGTCGTGACTCGCCTCAAGGGGGCATACTCCCTCCCCTCGTTCCTGGAGGAGGCCATCCAGCTGCTCGCACCGGGTCTCTACCCAGTCCGCGAGCTCACCCCCATTATCCTCCACTACCTCCGTGTGTGTGTGTGCGTCACTTACCCCGTCTTCATCGTGTAGTCTTCCCTCTATCGTTCCCATCTCCCGTGTCTCTGCCAACTCAGTCACCTCTTCACCCTTTACCTCCCTTGTCTCAACTATTATTTCCGTCTCTTCCCTTATCTCCCTCGTGCACGTCTCCGTCACCCCAATTAGTTTGTCCCTCTCGGTTACCGTCACTTTTTCCGTCACGACCCTCGCCCAACAAGTCCCCCGAATCATTTTTTTCTTACCCGCCTTCACCGCGGGCCCGACAGCCGTTGCACTCCCTCCCAGCTCGTTCGCTCCCACACGTGGAGTCGCCATTTTAAGCTCCCTGGTAACGGCCTTCATGCCCGCCTGCAGGCTTCGGCCCATGTTCTGCGTCGCACCCCACAGTTTTCATTTGCTGTGTATTCGCATCCATTTTCGTTTTCACTTCGTTCATTTGCTGTGTATTCGCATCCATTTTTTCGTTCATTGCCGCCAGCATGGCGCATAGCTGAGCTATGTCGGATGCACTCAGCCGAGCCGTTTCGGCCAGGATCGGGGGGTTTTGGTGGAGAGGGGGAGGGGGGGCTGTCATACACCGCGGCCGCCGCCGCACCTATTTCGGGCTCTGGGTTCAGTTGGGCGAGTCCGTGTTCCTGCACAACCAACATTTCCTGCACGGGGTTTTCATCCTGGACCATGGATCCTACATTACTACACATACATTTCTAATACCCCCGGCTCCCGCTCGCCTTGAGACGCCATCTTACCTCTCGCAAAGGGTTAATTTAGCTCGCTTGTAATTTGGAGGGAATCGGGGGTCGCTCCTCTCACCCCTGGACCGATTCCCGTGAATTTAGCTGGAGACAGGAGAGCCCGTTTTCCCGCTCTCCGATACCAGTGCCGCGAGGAGGGCGATGAGTTTATATCGCACGACCTGACACCAGTGTTGCGGATTCGCGCCCGCCGGCATGCGAACGGCCACGTAACTCGAATCGCGGCACGTCGCCCACCGGACGGACAATCCCGTCGTGACCCTCTCGGACTAACGCCGGGAACGAGTCACGGGTGGACCTTTCGGCCTCACCACGATCGTGCCAACCGCCCCCCCCCCCCGCCAAATTCGACCGACCTAAGTACCCACACTGAGGGTCGACCGGGCGATCGCACCTCGCCGCAGGTCGACTTCGGACACGGGCTACTTTAAGCGACCCGTTCCGTACTATCGGGATAACCGAGCAGTGTTATAGTCTGCCTTGACGGTTCGATTAATTATCGGGCGTTTTAGCCCACGACCAACCCTTTACGTGAAGTAAGATGGAGATTCAATAAAGGAAAAGACGAAGCGAAACGGGAAAACAGTTCAACATGAAGCACATTTATTTCGCGATGAACGGAAAGCACACACACAATTACACCAAAAGCAAATGTAAAAGAAGAAGAAGAAACACACAATAATGCACAAAAAGCAAATGTAAAAGCAAAAGACAATGCAGAGCCAACCGACTACCGAGCACACGGCAACACTTATACAGTTTCACTTCACAGACGGCGCCGACAACACATATACTCAAAGCAAAAGAAAAAGGGACCACCCTCCACTATGAGGGCAGACGGCCTGGGGCCGAGACCACGTCGAGCCTACCCGTCTGGTGATGAGCCGCAAAATGGCGCTGGCGCCCCGACTCCGCGGGCCTCGCTGGGACTGCCTGGTATGGGGTGGGAACGGGGCCCCCTTCTCGCACTATCTCAGGGGGGTGGGAAACAGGAGGGGGGGTTGTTGATGCTCGGGGGGAGGAGGATATCTCCCTGTCTCGGGTCCCGCGACGAGCGTCTCCACCACGACCTCGGTCGCGCCGCCAGCCTCTCCCTCCGCAGCTCGCCGACTCCGACACGAGCACCCCCTCGACCGCCTTCGCCACCTCTCCACAGCTCCGTCCAACCGCCTTCTCAGACTCCTCTCTTGACTCGTCCCAACTCTTCACTGACTCCGAACTCTTAACTGCCTTGACTGACGAACGCAGCCCCTTATATGCCCCGTGGCCTCGCTCCTTCACCTTCGACCCTTTACCTCCGACCCTTCACCTCAAACTGGCTCCCCATTGGACCGAGGAAAAGTGGGCGTGAATGCTTTTTGATCCATGAATTTGCATATAGCGATATTACTCCAACGCACCTGGAGACGGGGCCAAATCGCCCCACGCTCGCCGATAGGACGGAACAGAAGTGGGCGTGAGTCATTTTTGATCCGTTTTCTTCGGAAAGGCTGTGATGTTTCTGCACACGCTGCTCGGTGCGCGCCCTGCACGAGTCCAGTATCGGTGCCCACAAGCGGCGCGGAAATGGCGGTGATGCGATGGTTGCGAGAGCGAGATGTGACTGTAAAGGTCGTGGCTGTTGGCGTTGTTGTTGTTGTTGTGAAGCGGCGTTGCGGCTGGTGGTTGTGTGATGGCTGTTGAGACGTGGTTGGTGGTGGTAGTAATGGCGGCTGGTCCAAAATAAAGATAGTAAAAGAAATGCGGCTATCTAGAGGGGTCGCAGCCCGAATGAATGACATTTATTCCCTCGAAACAACGGGTTTGGGCCTAACTACACATATACTTACCGAGATATCTCACCTAAGGGACCTGAATGGTGGTTTGCGAATTTCGTCAACCACAACAATATATATATATATATATACATATACATATACATATACATATACATATACATATACATATACATATACATACATATACATATATATACATATACATATACATATATATACATATACATATACATATACATATATATACATATACATATACATATACATATATATACATACATATACATATACATATATATACATACATACATATATATATACACACATATATATACATATATACATATATATATATTTACATATATACATTCACACTACTATACGACGTCCACAGGTGACGGGTTGAATGCCAGGAGTCAAGTTGACGGATTTAGTAAGATGGTTTTATATCTAAGACATGGTCATGCCTTGCGCTAAATGAAGAAACATTTAATCCCTGGGATCCCAAAACTAAGTCATAATATTGTATGCAAATACAAAATTAAATTAAATTAAAAAAAAAAACATAGCAGATGCCAATTGTCAATCAGTATATACAAGTTATGATGTCAGGTCAGGTATGGGAGCATGCGCCAGAGCAGCACGTCGCTGCATCCACTTTCCACCAGGACTTCAAGTGCCTCTGTCGAGCCATCCCCCAGGCAAATGCCTGGCCCATCCCAATCTCTTTGAGATGTTGATCGATCTGCTGCAGCGAGGCATGTGGTCGGCCAATTGGCCTCCTCCACTCACCAAGATCCCTCGTCAAGAGAATCTGGTGAGCAGGATCAGCGTCAGCAAAACAGGCCACATGTTCACACAGCCACAGCTGATGCTCACATATTATGAAGGTAACAAATCTCATTTGAGCCCTTCTCAGCAACCGCTCGTTTCGCACAAAGTCTGACCAGCGATAGCCAAGGATTCTACAAAGAGACCTGGTACCAAAGGAATTCAGTCCGAGTCTCAGATCCCTGGTATTCATCCTCCCGCACAGGTATCGGCAGTGCCACATCCCGTGATCCAGTGAATCAATGACTCTCCAGGCCCGAGCCAGCCATATGTTGACCTCTTGCTCACAGACAGACATGAATATCACTGCCAAGGTAAGTGAATCTCTCCACGACCTCAACATCACCACAAACAGGTAGACAAGATAACAGCATCCAAGATGTCATTGAAAGCCTGGATCTTAGTTTTGACTCAGGAAACCCGTAATCCCAGTGGTTCCGACTCCTCATTCAACACCTCGAAGGCCCCCAAAAGGAGATCCCGATCTCTGCAAAGATGACTGCATCATCTGCAAATCCAGGTCAGAGATCTTGACATTTCCAAATGATGCACCGCAGCTTGATCTCTCAAACATCCTCCCCAGAATCCAGTCCATAAAAGTGATGAAAAGTGTGGGGGCCAGCACACACCCCTGAAGAACTCCAGTAACTGGAAATAAGTCAGAGATGGAACCACCACATCACACAGCATTCTCAGTACCAGAGTATAGTTCAGACATCAGATTGATCAGTTTTGGTGGCACCCCACGAAGACCAAAAATCTTCCAGAGGGCATCCCGATTCATTGAACCAAACGCTTTATTGAGATCAACAGGCTGCAAGCAGCCCCTGCCAAAACTCTCGTCTGTGATCGGCGAAGATCTGAAGAGCAAGGATACGGTCAATCGTTGACCTCTTTGGTATAAAGCCTGACTGCTTTGGACATTGCTCAAGCAGATGGTGTCAAACCCTATCGAGAATTATCTGAGCAAAGACCTTGCCCGGCACAGAGCAGTCACCCCTCGGTAGTTGTTGCAGTCTTGGCGATCACCCTTCCCTTTCCAGAGAGGAACAAGACCCCTCTTCCAGTCAGTTGGGATGATGCATGTGTTCCAGGCAGAGCGCACAACTCCATGCAACATCATGAGTGCAGCATTTCCACCAGTCTTGAGAAGTTCAGCATGGATGCCACAGATCCCAGGAGTTTAATCCCATTTCAACCGGTTCACCGCAGCCTGTGTTTCCACAAATTAAGGTGGGCCACAATTGATTGGAGGGTCAGAAATAGGGATTGTAACACCCCTGACATCCAACTTAACAGCTGGCGTAACCGGCCCAGTGAGCCTTCACTTCAGACTCTTGTCAAGAGCCCACCACCCACTGCTCCGTGTGAACCTTTTGTTCCTCATGGATAGGTGGTCATACATGCAAAGTTTAGCCTCGATCTGTTCAGCCACTTCAAGGAAGATTTTTGAAGGTTTTCTTTTTTAAAAACATGGCTACCGAATCACATGGCCGATGACGTAAAATTATTTTTCTGTGAACCATTTTATCCCGATGACCCTCAATTTTCATACTGATCACATGTAGCGTTCAACACATGCAATTATGACATCAGAGACAAATATCACACTTATTCCAGACGAGGAAGACTTGCCACGTTTCAATTTTTTCCTTGGTGCGGTTTCAGAAATAGAGGTCCAAAGTTTTTCGTCGCAAATGTGACAAGCGGTTGCGGAGGAAAATAAAAAATAAAGTTTTGTGTGGACAAACAAAAACAGAGACAGACAGACAGACCCGAATGAAACACCCTCTCCTTTGGCAAGGGTAAAAATAATTGTGTGAACCTATGTGTGAAATAAAGTACAAAATTAAAAGGATCAGAGATCAAAAATAAATACATAAATTAATTTTGCAAGAGACCCTCCAACCACCATAATTACAGTACAGTTCCACTGCACCTTGGCGCGCGCACACACACGCACACGCACACTACCTCGTGTGTCCCATGGGAGAAGTTGAGGCGAGCAATGTTCATGCCAGACTTGATCATTTCACGCAATATTTCCACAGTGCGTGAAGCAGGTCCAATGGTGCACACAATGCCTGTATTGCGAGCCGTGCTCGGCTCGGAGTCAATGTCAAGCAGGCACATGTGCTCGAGGAAAGAATCGGCTTTCGAGGCTTTCATCTGTACCTTCTGCACAAATGCAGTACCACCATGCTCGTGCTGCTTATTCATCTCTGCTGTTCACCTTTCAAAATCAGAAGAATCAGGTGCAAGTGGAAACTGTTGAATAAATGAAAGAAAACAGCAAAACAGTCTAAGCATTCACAATACGATGTCATCATGGAGGCCGAGCGCCTCAAAGCAGTCTTCCCAATCAACAGGTAACCTTTTCCATGTCAAAGAAAACTTTCAACCGTTTTGTAGACGTTTCCACATGGGGGTCATTCCATGTCAAATCATCAAAGAATCTGCCATCATCTCAGATTTTTGTAAAACTTTGGGAACCAATTGGGACCCATGAAAAACGGCAAGAACTCAATTTTTTGCTAACAGCCTCTTAATTAGTGAGATTCAGACTAACGAACTTTGGACTAATTAGCACGACGTCGCGAATTCAAATGGCCATATCTCTAAAAGTATAACACCTTGAGAGCTGGTTTTGGTGTCATTTTAAAGGTATTTTCATGCCTCCAACCACAAAAAAGTTATCACAAAATATAAACTTGAATCGTGAATCCACAAAAAATGTATCCTTCAAATTTCCTCAAATTCATCCCAGAGGTACCTTATGATGTCAAGAAGCTTCCACACAAGTTTTGTGATGGGCACTCCAATAGTTTCTGAGATATGAGCAATAATGTACATGTACGTATGGCATATAGGTTCGAAAATCAGCATTTGTAATGTATTATACAATCATTCTAACCTAGCCATGACAGGGAACACAGGGAACAACCATCAATTGCTTTGAAGTATCATGTACTTTTTTTTTTTTTCAACTGGGCCTGAGGGGAAGAAACAAGTGCTGCTGTTGCTGCATTGAAGAGGAAATTGAAAGCCTAAGTCAGGTTAGTGAACACTGTGTACTTGAACTCACTTATTGATTGTATAATACAATCAATACTACCGTCAAGAGACCGTTCAAACGCACTCGAACCTCCTGGGTTTCAGGCGCGTGGTGTACTACCGACCACGGCACATCATTCCCAATCACTACCTTTAATCTTTTCTACCCTCATTAACACCGACTACTTGCAAATTTGTTTCCTCCCATCCTTTGCATTGCTCGCTCATTGGACGCCACCATGGTCACGATCGTCGCTCATCAACTATTCACAAAGCCTTGACTTTTGCTTCAAAATACATACAATCGAACAATCGTCTTCAGATCAGGGTGTTCGACATCACGGTGATCCAAACCCATGGCTTGACGTGGGACACGAGCCTGGTGTTGGCTCAGCGGTTAGGGTGATGGCTTGGGATCCTAGGGTCTTCAGTTAAAGCCCCGTCAGCCGCTGAATTAATACACCAGGTGGTGACTCAGCCCGTCATCCTTCTGAGGTTGGTGAAATGAGTACCAGCTCCAGTGTGTGTACTGATAGAGGGGACATCAGCGACAGTCGCGCTTCAAGAAACGATAGCTACCCCCGCAGCTAAGCTGCCATACCACCACCACCACGTGGGACATGCTCCAAATTTAATACACATTTGTTCATTGGCTCCCACTTCCATGAGTCTTCCATCACCGCAATGACAAACTCGACTATATATCCCATGACGTCATACGGGGGGGATCATATCAAGTTTAACGGTTTAAGAATTCAGCCAATGAGCGACGAGGTCAGGTCGCAATGCGTCAACTCCAGCAGCCAATCAGAGCGGCGACAAGTCCTGACCGACCGTTTGGCGAACACGCGCGTTCACCCAAAAGGGATGTCCGGCTCCTCACAGCACGGCATCGTCTCACGGAGGAAGGAAACATTTAAAACACGGCCGAGTGCCTGTACGAACACACACACAAACACCTCATCGCACGTTAAAACCACCCAATTAGTGACGCACGGTCAAAGGGGTAAAATTGAACCCTTACCGCAGACAAATTTAGCGGCCACCACCACCACCACCACCACCACCACCACCACCCGAAAGTACGAATTCCAAAAATAAAAATATAAATTCAAAATTCACGTTTTACGCGTAAACCCATTCGACACACCCGAATCGGTGTGTTCGTGAGGAAATGAGGTGAAGATTTAAAACCGTGAACCGAATCCCTCCATCACGGGTGACCCAGACAATGGGGCCAGTGAAGCATGGCACGGATAGACCGACGTCCTGACCCCCGTTACTCGAAGGTTAAACGCATTATTAGTGTCAGATAAAACGTCTCACGGAACGTGCGATTACGTTCATGGCTTTTACAATCGGACAAACTGAAGCTTGATCGCCACACCGTCTCGACAATACAACGCGACATCACTTACCACACAGCGCGCCAATACCACCGCCGGCTCCCGCAACGTGTGACGTCAACACGTACGAAGCGAAGGAACGTGCGGCGACGCTTAAATACTCGATTCGATTCGGGATTATTTTTAAACGCTTTTGCACTTTAATACATTTACAACCATTAATTACACGAGTACGTAAGTTGTAAACAAATTTACCGACGTATTCCGTGAGCGACATCAGAGTTGCCGTCCGATGGAACAACCGTCACCATAAGCTGTGACGTCGTTGAAAGAAAAATTTAAAACCATATCTGTATGTGGTAAAAAACTTTAAAAAAAACCATATAAAACCATTGTGGTATTTACGGCACACGCTTTGAATGAGACGGTGTTTTTTTTTTTAATTACTGAACTGAAAATAAATAGAATGCTCATAGCCCGTGAGCTCGAAGATGTCACGTGATCGGCGCCATCTTGGTTAGCACCGCGTGGCTGACTCGCGCCGCGGGCGCAGCTTGTTTTGATTGCGTCCCAGGTTGACAAAAGCCAAATGAATGTGAAAATGACGTTTGTGCGGCAATAAACTGCTCCGATCGGTGACAAGATTGCTGTGGAAAGACGTTTCACGGGTGTTTTTATATGTTGATGACCAGGAATAGTGTAATTTTACTCTGAAATATCACTGCAGCTTCTCATTCGGCCTTCATCACGTGAACTGCAATGTATTCAATAAACGGGGACGAAGACTCTGAAGTGGGAACAATAGGATCAATCCAGGCACGGGCAAAGCACAGCACAGCAACATGGGCGTGTCACGTGACTCCTTAACCACGCCCCAGTGTACACATGTGTGCATACATTAGCATAAATTACTGATCCATCTCAGAGTCCACAATGTTACACCGTGTAAAATGAAGGATCGCGCAATTATATTTTAATCCAGTGGAATATTTCTCAACAAACGGTGGAGTTTCTGTTTGTGGACTGAAGAAGAAGAAGAAGAAGTAGAAGTAGAAGTAGAAGTAGAAGTAGAAGTAGAAGTAGAAGTAGAAGTAGAAGAAGAACAAGAAGAAGAAACTTTGAAACAAAACGACACTTTTCCCTCTCATTAGACAAGATGTTCGAGTAATAAGTTTAACAAACTGAGGTGAACTTACTTTTGCAAAGTAATGAGTTCACCGACATAATAAAAAGGATGACGCATAGAGGAGGCAGGGCCACGGTGCAGTGTGACGTCACAAACACTTCAACAACGTCAAACAGTGTTGAACCTCTGGCTCGTCAGTTCGTGGGTTTGTGAGAACCAGACATGTTGTTTCTTGTCGTGTTCTTCCTCGTCCTCGGAACTACAACATCCCGATCACCCCAGGAGGTAAGTGGAGATTGTAAATGATAACTCGTCCTCAGGTGAGGTTCACAGGTAACACGATCAGAGTTGTGTTGTTGGAAGATTGTGAAACACATTTTTGTCCTCTGATGGGAGAGTGAACAGATAGTGTATTCCAGGTACACATTTCTCTTGTTCTTGATTCGAGAGGGAATTGGATTCCATTGTAAAGGTGTGAGTGGATTCAGCAGGTGTGATTCAAATATAAAACGGTTTATTAAAACTACTTTCTTCCACTGAATATAACCTTCCATCAGTGGGGTGTGTGGGGTGTGATGTGAGGGATCGAGGGAATGCTTGCGAGAGTGATCTTTGGTTATCGGAGTGATTGTCATTGCAAGTACGAGTGGTGGTGGTGGTGGTTAAGTCGAATTTAAATTGTATTTCCTGCCGTATTGATAAGCTCACAGTAATTCCCCTTGATTGTTAAATTTAAACTTTGTTGAACTTTTCTGAACTTGAGAGATTCCCTGGAAAGATTTTTAAAATTTAAGATCCAATAAGTGATGTAAAATAGTGGGCGTGGTCAAAGTTTAGCTTTGGTTGTTATTGGTGACAATTAACAATGGGAATTCTAACAGACCAATGAAAAAGAAGATGGAAGTAGGGGGCGTGGTCCCGGTTCACTGTGATGTCACAAACAAATGCATCACAGAGCATTGAACCCCCAGCTCGTCAGTTCGTGGGTTACTGTGAACCGGAGATGTTGTTTCTCATCGTGGTCTTGCTCGTCCTCGGTGATGCAGCATCCCGACCACCCCAGGAGGTGAGTGGAGATCGTAAGAGATCACGTGGTCAAGAAAAGGACGGGTAAAAGGGCACGAGATGGGATTTGTTCAGGTGGTTAAACAGGAAATATTTAATGTTCTTCCAGGGTCGATGTGAGGGACATTTTGTTTTCACTCATCAGAGTTTGATTCACAATGTAATCGGATTCGACCATAATCTGTCAGCCGTGAGCACCCTGTCAAGGTAGTGCTTCATCATGGAGCGGTCAGCTTTTCATCCCATCCTTTCAGAACACAAATCAAGTTGGCTGTCCTGCCGGCCCATTCTTGTAGAAAATAGAGATTCCAGGAATAGCCTCCAAAAAGGAGAAGGCCATTGTGTGTTGGTACCCAGTTTAAATCTAATATCTGTTTCCTGGTTTCTCCTTGTAGTTGTTCAATCTCTCTTTGTTGTGAGTTCACCTTTGGTTCGATACTCCAGGTGAACTTTCCCCACCACACGTAGTTTGAGTTTCTCTGTTAAAGATAAAAATCTCCTTCATGTTCGTGTCGATCTTCACAAAACACGTTCATGTAACTTGTACCACACATCGCACACGTTGTTCATGGACTGGAAATGAACACCTGGAAAATGCCTCTCAAAGTGGGGTCTGAACCCCCTTTTTATTATTAAAACATCATTTAAACCTGAACTTCTTCATGAACATTTGTGAGAAAATGGAATCTTATTTTCAATCACAAAACTGTTTGTTTAACGTTTTTATTTTAAATGTAATAAACATTTCTCCCGTCCCTGTCCTTGTCCACGTCCACAGATTTTCCAGAATGATCCCGGGGATCAGGGAGTGATGGACACAGTTCGTGATGTCCTCTTCGTCGTGACAGCCTTGTTATTGTTCATCGGAGTCATTGCATGGGAACCATCACGTTGGTTCAGGAAGAAGATTGTCAGGAAGAAGATTGTCAGGAAGAAGATTGTCAGGAAGAAGATTGTCAGGAAGAAGATTGTCAGGAAGAAGATTGTCAGGAAGAAGATTGTCAGGAAGAAGATTGTCAGGAAGAAGATTGTCAGGAAGAAGATTGTCAGGAAGAAGATTGTCAGGAAGAAGATTGTCAGGAAGAAGATTGTCAGGAAGAAGATTGTCAGGAAGAAGATTGTCAGGAAGAAGCACTGCATTCACTGGTGAGGAACACGAGTGACTTTTCATCACTATTAGAAACCTTCATCCACGGGGACAAGATAGCTCAGAGATATGAAACGAGTTTACATTGAATTCCTACAAATAATCAATTATAACAGAGGAATATCTGGTCCAGTGACAGCAGGGGGTGCCACAACATGGAGCATACTCTCTTGGAAGGTGACATCCAGTCACGGGTCACACCTGTCATGGAAACATGAAATATATTATTCTACGTTTCATCGGAATCATCCCTTGGGTCATTGTCCTCCATACATCCTCTGTGGGATGTGTTTTTGGGGTATAAAAAATAAATGTTTAATTAGTAACTATTCTCTTAGTTTATTATCTGGTTAACGTTAACCACTCACCACGTTAACCACTCACCCCGAGGTTTGAGAATTTCAAAGGGGATCAGACTGGGTTTTCTTCTTCTTCTTCATCATCCATCCTTTTTTGTCTTCACAAAGTAGTCTCCTTGTTGTTGTTCCTCAGTATAAGTATTTACCCTGATTCTAAGAGCCAAGACCAAGTTTATGATTCGTGGTCACGTGCTCTGAATGACAGGTGTTGGGGGTGAACTCGATCCAGTGCTGTGTTTGTGAAAGGTCGTGCCACAGTAAATGTGGTGGAGTGAAGGGAAGTTTGAATGAGGAACCTGGTCGGTTTAAATACAAGGAATGTTTGAAGGAATGACACAGGGTGATGCAGGAAGATGTGGGATTTGGAGTGGAAATGAAACGGTGAAAAATGTGCTTGATTTGGGAGAAATGTTGGACGTCAACGGAGGAGCAGAAATGTCTGTAAGGACGAGGATAAAATTATCTTGTAATAAATGTAGAGTTAAGAGGTATCACAACGAACAAGTACTGTACGTACCAAGGGGAGGGAGAACAAGTGTAATTAACACTGGTAAACCAGTAATCCCGGGCTTCAAGGCGTGCCTCCATTTTAACAAATTTCAACACCATCACCCTGTCACATGATGTGGGTTTTCCGAGTTAGAAAGTTAGTTCAAGTCTGCAATGGGGTCCAGCTACGGGGTCCCTCATGTTATCTCGATGAAGGATTGAAAAGCCCAGAGCAATACATGATAGAGAAAGAAACTTCACATTGGACAAATCGAGGCTGGACAAATTTTCAAGTCCCCAAAAAAGTCCAATAACTCCACATTTGCATATTAATGTAAATGGCGAACTTGTAGAACGTGAAAATATCTTCCAGAATTTGTGGTCACTTTTTGTCTGTCTTCTTTGGTTTTCATTTTACGACATGTCAAAAATGGGTGATTTTCAACTTTGGGGGGCTCTGGGGCCTCACTGGGGTAAAATACAGACATGGTGTAAACATATTTGGAGTCCTCTCTTCAAGGCCTATCAGAATCTGTCATTAAATTTTTTCAACTCTCATTTGCATATTTGGCATATTTAATGAGGCGAATCGGCATCGTTTTAATCATATAAATTATGTAACGATTTCGACCAAATTAACAACTTAACATTACCATGAAATATTGGACATGTGTGCAAAAGCTTGAGGCTGTCGGGTTATCCCTTCTGGAGAAGAAGATGTTTTTAGGTTTTGGAGAAAATCCAATATGGCCGCCAGACCACGTGACCGACGTCATCAAAATTTTCAAAGTATAAACTTCAGGTGGAGAATTATTAAATGGATAAGTTTCATTGAATTTCATCAAAGCATTGTTTTCATTCAACATTTCAAAAATGGGTGATTTTCAACTTTGGGGGGCGCTGGGGGCTCACTGGGGTCAAATACAGACATAGTATAAATATATTGGGAGTCCCCTGTTTATGTGCTATCCAAATCTGTCATTAAATTTTTTCAAGTCTCATTTGCATATTTTGCATATTTAATGAGGCGAATCGGCATCATTTAAAATCATATAAATTATGTAACGATTTCGACCAAATTAACAAATTGACATTAGCATGGAACAATGCAAGAGTGTGCAAAAGTTTGAGGCTGTCGTGTTATCCCTTCTGGAGAAGAAGATGTTTTTAGGTTTTGGATAAAATCCAATATGGCCGCCATACCACGTGACCTACGTCATTAAATATTTCATAGTATAAACTTCAGGTGGTGAGTAATTATCCTGTTAAGTTTCGTTCAATTTCATCGAACAGTTTTCCCTCCAGATCCGCCACAAAATCGGTCAGTAGAACATAAAAACACCTTTAATAATAATACCAACGATTTCAATGGAGCTTCAGCCATGCTTGAAGCCCTAATTAACCTGTATAAGGCAGGCTCGAGTACAGGGCTCGGCATGAGTGGGTACCTGCAGCACCTGATGATAGCGACAGGAACCCAAACTTCACAAGGGATCTGGTTTTGGATGCCCAGTCGGGGGACGCTCACCCTCAGCGATCGCTTTGTGATCACAGATGTCTTGTTCTCAACTGCACTACTCACACGTGGTCTGTGGGAAGATGCAGCGAACTTGAACACACATGAACCAAGATGTGAAAACGGTCGGTTGATTCCGATTCACAATTTGATCACCTCTGAGCTATTTCCAAAATATCAAACATTCTTATGATAAATGTTGGTGGTTTTGGATTGAGAATATTTTATCACCTTGACAAGGCTGACAACAGTCAGGGATAGTAATACCCAAACACACGAGTTATCCATCCATTGGGACCATACCCTGTGCAGAGCGTTGGTTTTGCCTTCGCAGTTTCCTGGGCCATTGGGTACAATCGTGAACGGGTCTCCACTCCGACACGGTATACCAGAAAGCTGGCACACTCATTTGTCCAACCTCGAAAGGATGACAGCAGAGTAAACCCCACCTGGTATTAATTCAACAGTCAAGCGGGATTTGAACTCAGGATTCTTCGATCCCAAGCCCACCACCCTAACCATAAAGCCAACACCAGGCATACTCATAATGCCCATCCAAACTAGTTATGCCCATCACATATTGTCTCGTTTTGGTTTTGCACAATTTTCGAGTTAAGTTTGTTTATTTATTCAAAAGATGCAAATTAGCTTTTGGGGGTATTCCGTGGACAACACGAGTGAAAATGAAGGATACTATCTGAAGGCATCAACAAATATTTAGTGGGTTATTGAATTGTGTTAAATTATTAAACTTAATTTAATAACAGTGGAATGAAACTTTCCTGAAAGTTAACTTGCAGGGAAATATTAATAATATTGTTGCGGGTTCGTCAGCCGGGTCAGGAGCGGCCTCTCTCGGATCCGCTTCCCGGCCCTTGACCCTGAAGCCCACAAGCACAGGTAACTCCACGACAGGTTGCTAAGCAACCACAGGTGCTATGTGAAATTACTAATTCTGAGAGGGTCTTTATGTCCAAATCCCGCATCACCACCCCGGTGATTTGGTTTCCCCAGGTAAGGCCTGTGCTCTCAACGTTTCCACTCTTTATCGTTTACGATGGCCGAGTGGAAACGATGGCTTCCATCTCCCGTCGCTAACCAGTGGGGTGAATCTCATCTCTAATTACATAAAACATAGAACCAATGGAGAAAGAGACCCGAGCAGGTTGGAAATCACAGGTCTTGTTTAATTTAAAGATGTGTTTACAAGGATTCAGTGTCGCACAAGAGAAGATCTTAACTCCAGGCACTCAAATCTCCTTCGACCTTGACACTAAACATGGACAAACGCACCTCAGACTTCTGGGAAATTCGACAAAGAAGGTTCACAGATAGGGGGAAGAGAAGTTTGTGGGGTGTGGTGTCGACCTCGGCATCACCCTGATGGGACCCGCATGGCTTGCGTGGGAGGTGCAGTGTGGTGTGGTGGTGTGTTGTGCGAGCTCTGAAAAGAACTGTTGTGGACTCGGGTTGATGTTCCACAAAAGTGGAAGTTAGAGGTGTGTGCGCTGGGAGATGTGAGGATATCAGGTGCGTGTGTGAAGATGTGTCAGAGCTCCATCATTTTTGGTCCTCTCTCTCAATGGTGAAGAATCACTGAAAATTAAATAATTATCGTATCCGGATCTTCACCAAAATCGAATCGGTTCGTTCTTGTCACACACCGAACCTGTCGACAAAACTCCATCCGGATCCGTCCACAACGTTTTGAGATATCCTGCACACAATCAAACAAACACGTAAACAGACAAGCCAGTCGGCGGACATGGGGAGTCAGCTGTTGCTAGGCAACGGAGGGGTCCATAGCAACGGTTCTTTCTCACACATAACTAGGACATACCATGAACCTACCATACCAGTTTCATGTATATCTGACTCATAGTCTCTGAGATATAACGAACTTCGTTTTTTTTATTGTTTTTGACCAGGGTTCATTCAGTCTCTCTTCTCCGACAGTTTTCCTAGGATCCGGCCAGAAATTTTTGAAAATATGGCTGAATGTACTGCCCACAGTCGCTCGTGGCCCGATTTTTGAAAAAATAATTTTTTTTATGATTTTTCTGAAATTTCAAAGTCCTGTTGCTTGGCAACGGTGGTCTCCATAGCAACGGTTCTCATTTGCACACAACTTGGTCATGGTATGAACCTTCCAACCAAGTTTCATCGAAATCGCCATTGTATTAACGGAGCACTGGACCGAACAGAGGGACAGACAGACAGACAAACATATCGACGGAAATACTGATAATAAGGATAGAACAAATTTCAAAAAAAATTTTTTGCAAAAATTTTTTTTTTCGACTTGATCGACTACCCAACATAAAGAGGTGAAAACATAACTTCCTTCACCTCTGGTGGCAGAGGTAGAAAAGTTTTTATTTTTATTGTTTTTGTATTTTGTTACTCTGACGTTTATCGCACCTGGAACGTCATTCCGGGGAGCTTATGGAATGGCAAATCGTCCGTCTGTCTGTCTGTCCATAAACACTTGTAACCTCGACTCAGAAACCAGACACAGGATTTCGATGAAACTTGACCACAACCTTCATCACCCGTGATGTACCAAAGTCGATTCCACAATAAAACTTGGGCCCGCACCATTGGTTCATCGGTACTTTGTGCTGATTCTGTCCCATGTTTACTTCCTCCTCAGTAGCATTATTCTTCCAGGTCAGCACCCTGGGGTATTGTCCCTATTGGTTTAATTTTCTCCTGGAAGGGAACCCAAAAAGAAAAGGTTAATGTGGAGCCCTGCCTCGTGGATGGAAGTAAAACTTGGGCCGAGGGGATGGAAGGTTAAATAAGAATAGATGGATCAGACGACATGAGGGTGTGAAGATGGATGTTTGGTATTTCAATGAACAATAAATGGCGGAGTGTAGATCTTGGGAATGTGATAAGATTTTCAGGATAGAGAAGGTTTAGATCGTCCAGTCACGGAGCCAGGAGAGATGATGAAAAAATTAAGGGGATTGTAAGTTTTGAGGGAAATGGAAAACTTGTCAGGAATGTATGAACGACATGAGAAAGATTGGGTTTGAAGAAGGAAGATGTGAATAGAGATATTCCATCAGTCAAGAAACCACATAAAATGGGGGAAAAGGTGGTTACTGGGATCTGATGATGATGATGATGATAAATATCTTCTTGTTTTATGTTTTGGGTTCATCGTTCCACACCCATCCTTTGAACCTTGTTTAAGTTACATCTGCAGGCTCCATATGACGTATCCTCTGGCATTGCAACACTCATGGAACATGTGTGTTTATGTTTTATAAAACCATGTATTCAATAGTTTACATGTGATGAAGAACTTAATTTTAACTTGAACTGAGAATCTTTGTTTTTATCTTGCAGTTTAAAATGTGGCAACAAAAACAAACCAAAACAAGGATTACAAGGATTCCCTGGAGGTCCAGAGCTGCCATTGGTGGTGGAGGTCCAGGAAAGTGGACACAACAACGTGGAGGAACTTGAGGAGGTTAAAGGAGAAATGGATGTGACAGCAAAACAACTGAAGGAAAGAGAGGACGTGTTGGTCCAAACTGAACTGGATCTGATACGAAGAGAGAAGTTGGTGAAGGAAAAAGAACATGAACTGAAGGGAAAGGACGTGCAACTCAAATTGAAAAAAGGATTATGGAAAAAGGAGGAAGGAGAACGGAAGAAACGAGAGGAAGAACAGGAGAAAGAGAAAAAGGAATTGGAGAAATGGAAAAGAAATCAACAGGAGAGGAAAATACAAGCGGAGTTAAGGATAAGAAATAACGAGGAGCGAGGACATGAAAACCGGAAAGAGTATCTTCAGGAAGAAGAATTCCAGTTATGGATTTGGGAAAAGCGTGCAAACACACAATGGAGAGAAAGAATGCATTTTGTACAAAAACAAGAGGAAGACATTAAAAAGAGGATGCGAATTGTGCAGCAAATGGAGCAAGAGAACCAGAGAAGTGAGGAGCAGGAGCTGGAGCAACAGGAGATTGAAACTCTCATCAGAACCAAAGATGATGAAATCAAGGAAAGGCAGCTTCGTATCCACGAAAAAGGGACAGAGCTTGCACATCGAGAGAACAATTTACAGAAATTCAAGGAACGTACTCGTCAAGGATTGCTCAAACAACGAGAGCAATGTGAGGAGTTGAAAGGAAAAGAGATAATTGTGTTGGAAAAAGAACGAGAAATCAGAGCAAGAGAAAACGATGTGCAGTGGAGAGAGAAGAATGTGTTGGGAAGAGAGAACAAAGTGAAAAGACCATAAACCTTGTTCACGATGAAGTGCAGGGAAAAACAAAAGGAGAGCGAATGGAAAAGGAAAAACAAACGGTGGAAGAAAAGCACCAGGAAGGGAAGTCTCACCAGGACGACGAGCTGCAACAGCAGCAGCAGCACGGTGTTGAGGGAGCACACCATATGCAGGACCTTCAGCAGGTAAGCACTCTTCAATACTTTGGGCCAGGTGGGGGACACACTTGGTGCAAACACCGACAACCACAACATGAACATCTGAATTTGAACGAAATTTTGTCATTTCATATTTTACAGACGTTGCTGTTCACACTTCTAATAATAATAATAATAATGGTAATATCCTTAATTGTGGAGATAATTGTAATCATAATTTTGGTGGAAAGGTAACTGATTGGCAAGGTCATCATCATCACTAACATCATCATCATCATTTTCCATACTGACCTGTGTGAGCCGTGGTTCACCTAATTGCTGCTTTCCAGGCTGCACGATCCCTTGCTCGCCCTCTTGTTCGGCCTTTCATTCTCAGATCATCTTTAAGCGACACATCCCATGTTAGAAACGGATGGCCTCGAGCTCTCCTTCCTACACATTCATATTTATACACCTCCTCACACAACTACCCACCCACATCCTTTCCACATGTCTGAACCATCTCAACTTACCCCTACACATAACCTCACTAATGCTTTCCATACCTAACCTATCTCTTCATTCCACATTTGGTTTCCTATCCTTCAGTGTCACATGACACATCCACCTCCCCAATCTCATTTCATTTTGTTCACACCTCCGTTCATCCTCCTTTTTGATCACCCATGTTTCGCTCCCAAACAACATCACGTTTCTAACACAAGCTGGATGAAGTTTTCCCTTTAATCGGAGAGAGGTCCCTTGTGATGTCAATCGTGGGTAACAACTCCCTAAACTTCCTCAAGCCACCTCTAATTCTTACATTCACTGCTGCCTCCACACCACCACCTGCACTAATCATCTCACCAAGGAAGCACAATTTATCAACATATTCCAGAGATATTTACCCACAAACAAACCTTTCCACTCTCACTGTGCAAACAGCACATTTAAAGTCAGGTGCCACCTGCGGTCCACCCCTGATGCCGCGACACCTCTTGTGCGCCCAGCAGTTTCAGGATTCACACAATATTGAATTGCTACCTCCACCTTTTCTGCAGACAGCACAAAGCCACGTCCCTCTTTTTCCACACTTCCTTCTCCCACACCACTCTTCAGTACTTTCGTTTTCCCTTTATTCACCTTCAGTTCTCTGGCTTACATACCCTCCTTCCATCCTGCATATTTACCCATTACCTCTTCCACACAGTCGGCCATCAGCACTCGGTCATCAGTATACATACAGGAGTTCCCAAGGTGAGCCTCCTCTAAATTCCTGTGATAAAGCCTCACGAACCATGATGAACAAGAGTGGGCTCAAGACTGACCCCTGATGAACACACTTTCACTTTAACATCTTCACTCTGCACTCCATTTACCCCCACAGAGGTTTCTGGGCCATCATACATTGCCATGACGACCCTAACCACCAATCCTCCACATGTAACTCTCTCATCCACCATTGCACCGCTTCCTGACGCACAAATTCGAACACCTTCTCCAATTCCACAAATATAAAGTGCAGTTGTTTATTCTTCCCCAGATATTTTCCTGTAATTTCCTAACTATATAAATTTCCTCTATCGTGCCCCTTCCTGGCATGAAACCAAATTGCATTTCACGGATATTAACGCTCTGTCTTATTAATTTATCCATGACTCTCTCTCTCCCACTTTCACTCCATGGTCCAGCAGGATTGGACCCCTATTGTTGCTCTGAACTAAGGAATCGCCCTTCTCTTTATAAATATCCACCATGACACTCTTCAACCAGTCATATGGGACAGATGTCTCCCTTATAATTGCATTTCGTGATGAAATTCACTCCAATATCACCAGATGCCTTCAGCGTCTCTGCGACAATACCAGTGCTGCTCGCTGCTTCACCATTCTTCATTTCATCGATGGCTTTCTTCACTCATTCATTCTTCATCTCAGGTGGTGGGCCCTGCACCGGCTCGACTGCCTCCAGAATATCCTTGTTCCAAGGGAACAATTCATTTATCAGGTGCTCATGGTAACTCATCCACACATTTCTCATCTCCCCATGGTCAACCAGTACATTTCTCATGTCATCCTTCACACATTGTTCTCCTATGAGATCCTTATTTTAAACTGATCTTTTGCTTTGCTATCCTATACATCTCCCTCCACTATCTGTATTATTTATCACATCTGAAAGCGAATCCTGTACTCATTTTTTAGTCTTGTAAACTTCCCTTCTTGCCCCTATGTTTAGCCTTTAAGTATTCCTCCTTCTCCCCTCCCTTTTTCCAAACCCTAAACAGTTTTCTTTTTTTCTTGAATCACCACATCCACCTCATTATTCCACCACCATGAATCCTCATGTCTTTTCAGTAGCATTCATCAACCCATGTTTTTTGTCATTCCATCAACTCTCTCCATCCTCTCTTGCCATCGGGTTTCCAAGATTCATTTCCAGAAGTTGCCCATATAATAGAAATGTTAATTTACATTCTGATCTCTTAGTTTCCATACTCTTCTCCTTGGGACGTAAGGTTTCCTCTTTTACCTGCTCCAACTTAACTTTACATGAACACACTCGCAGCTGTTGTTGAAAAATACTGTGACGTCCACGGGACTTGAACAGTCCCGCCAACGTAGAATGAGCCGAAACGATGGAGGCGGTTTATTTATTTATAACCCAAACATGGCGGTTCTAATCGCTCTACCGCAAACGGGACGAGGAAGGTGGCACGAGTCACTTTTCACTGAGTTGATGATGTTTATTTGTTTTTCTAATTATTACCAGAAATAACAAGACTCGGCAAGAAGAGGGATCCGGGGCGATTCGACGGGATGGTGTGGGATCGGGCGTGGGGAAAAACACAGACAATTCCAATGAATATACAGTTCTCAATCCCTCTAAGGCGCCAAATACACACACACACACACACACACACACACACACACACACACACACACACACACACACACACACACACACACACACACACACACACACACACACCGTAGCTATTTCTGGTGGTCAGGCTGGACCGTCTATTGGAGTCTATTGGAGACAAATCGTCTATTGGAGAGTCCCTCCATCGCCGGGTACCGGCAATATCGTTGCATGTGTCCTCTTCGCCCGCACCGGGAAACAACTCCCCATAAAAGGCCCCCGTAAGTATCGATGAAATGTCTCTTCCGGTTCCGGACCCCCTCGGCCATAATTGAATTGCTCTATTGGCTGGGCTGGACCCCGCCGCTTTGGCGCACCAACTACCGAATTACCCCTTATCAAACTTGACAGTTTCTGGCAAATTTCCTGAAACATTTGGGTAATGCCAATTTCTCCCAGCCCCTCTCCTTGATCCTGGATCTCCGCCTGTCGGACCATCACCGATGGCCTCTCGGGCACCCGACCCGGCCGCCTCCATGAGGCCAGCCTGGCTGCGCACTCAGCCGCTCGGTGAACGGTGGGTGGATCCTGTAGCTCCACTAGCGCTCGGACCTCAGGGTCCGGAAGAGCAGCTAAAAATTTCTCTAGTGCCAGTCTGTCCCATGCCTCCACTGTAAGGTCCCGATACGCGATCCTGACTGATTGGTAAATGTCCTGTGCCAGCTCCTGCACTGTCTCACCCAGCTTTAATCTGCGGTGCTGGAGCTGAGCCCGCACCAGATCACAGTTTGCCGCGAACCCAAACCGACGGCTCAGCGCCTCACAAATGTGGGAGCTGGTCAACATCCCCTCCGCGATCACGTTTAACACGTCTGCGGCTGGTCCCCGCAACGTTGCCACCAAATTCCCTGTACGTTCCTGCTCATTCCACCCGTTTAGTCGGGAAATGCACTCAAATTGCGTCAGAAAAGCTTCAACGCTCCCTGACCCGTCAAAATTTACCAGGGGGATCACTTTTACGGTGGCCCGCTTCTCAGTTTCTCCCTTGTCCGAATCCAGCCCAGGGATCAAACACCCTTGTGGCTGCGTATCCAATTTCGGAGCCCGCTGTGGCCAAAGATGTTTTGTGGTGAGGGTCTCATGGGTCAATTTTGCCTCCTGTTCCAAACGTTGAATGGACCGATTCACCTCTTCCCGCAGGATCTTCTGGGCCCGCACAACCTCCTCCAAGGCTCCGTCGCGAGTTTGTAGCTGCTCCTCAACCAACCCGGACACTCTACTTGCAAAAGACGGCTCTACCAGGCCTTTATCCAAGACTTCATCTTGGCTCATAATTTTATCTTGTTCGTCCAAACGAGCCTCCAATCCTTTTACCTCCTCCGCCAAATTCATCCCTTGCTTCCTCAGCTCTCCCCACTCTTCAACTTGCAGCTGCATACGAGCATCCACACAGGCACGATGACGTTCCAGGCTTTCATCCACTTTATCAACTCGAATGTTCGTTGCATCAATTTTATCTACCAATTTTTCCGTATATTTTCCCCCTCCAATGTAATTTTTTTTTTTTTTTTTTTTTGTATACCTTGGTCGAGGCTCGTATGAGAGCTAACACACAACTCACAGCAAGGAGGCATGAGACAAGAGGGGCGGGAGTGGAAGGGACAAAACATTGGGGAACAGACACAGGTGACCGGAAGGATGGGGATGGGACGGGGAACATGGCGAGGGGAAGATGGACATTAAAGGGACTTTCAGGAAGGAAAGCAGGAGAATTGAAGGAAGTGGGCTTGGGTGGATTATCGGGGGTAGAAAAGATCGAGGATTTGGATGGGGGAAGATAAGAGGTGGTGGTGAACAGCTGTTTTGAAAGCCTGGAGGGAATAATGGGAAAGAATAGAGTGAGGAAGTTTATTCCAAAGGCGGGAAAAAAGAGGAATGAAAGAGTGAAGATGAGCAGTGATTCGTGATTTTGGTAGTTTTACCAGAAGGGGGTTGTTGGCGGACCTTGAGCGCCCTGTGGAAATGTGGTTGGGACAAATCGCAGAGAGAGCAGGGGGGCAAGGCTGGAGAGGAGTCGGTATAAGACAGAAAGACCACCGACCAACCTGCGGTGATTGAGTGAGAGGCCCAAAGACTCAGCTTCATTGCGGGAGATGCCAATGATCTTAAAAGCCCTGGTTTCGACAGCGTGAAGTCGAGAAAGGTGGGAGGCAGGAGCACCAGCCCAGGGGGGAGAGCAGTACTCCATCAGGCTACGGACAAAAGCTTTGTAAGTGGTCAGGAGCTCAAGAGGGCCGAGGAAGGACTTTGCACGACGGAGGATTCCCAGTCGGCGACTGGCTTTTGAGGCAAGGTTGGAAATGTGACTTTCCCAGGAAAGGTCATGGCAGATAGTGAGACCCAGAAGCTTGAAAGAAAAGACTTCTTCCAGAGGATTGTTGAGAAAGTGGATGGGGGGGTTTTGTAAACGGTCCTTTCGAAGAGACATAGTGAGAGTGTGAGATTTGTCTGGATTGAAAGACATGTTCCACGTGTTGGACCAGTTTGTTATTTTATCCAGATCTGCAGTGAGCGAAGAAGCTGCTGCTTGCCGGTCTGAGGGATGATAGATGGTACGGCAGAGGGTGGAGTCGTCGGCAAAGAGAAATAGAGGATTTTCCAGAGAGTCCGAGAGATCATTGATGAAAACCAGAAAAAGAACAGGGCCCAGAACGCTACCTTGAGGAACTCCAGCCTGCACAGGAAGAGGGGATGAAAGAACTCCATTTAGGGCCACACGTTGACTGCGACAGGAGAGGAAGTCTGCGAGCCATGAGTGGAGATGGCCTTGAATACCATGGGAAGAGAGTTTGGTGAGTAGGGCAGGGTGCCAGACTGTGTCAAAAGCACGTGATATGTCCAGGGATACGGCTCGGATTTCCTGTCTGGCATTGAGGACCTCCATCCATTGATGGGAGAGCAGAAGCAGCATATCTAGGGTAGAGTGACCTGGTCTGAAACCAAATTGATGATTGGAAATCAAGCCATTGGAGAAGAGGAAGGATTTCATGTCTGAAGTGATGATGGATTCCATAACCTTGCTGATGATTGGGAGAAGGCTGATTGGTCTATAGTTACAGGGATCTGTTTTTGCACCTTTTTTATGCAGGGCAGTGATGTTAGCAGATTTCCAAGCAGATGGCAGATGACCTTGGGAAAATGAGAGGGTGAATAGAACAGAGAGAGGGTGAGCAAGAGCAGAAGAGCAGGCTTTGAGGACACGTGGGCTGATGCCGTTTCTACCTTTGTTTCCTCCAATCTATCCTCGAATTTACTTTGTATTTCTCCCAATTTAACATCCACACACTCCTGCATCTCAGTTTTCATTTTCTCCATCTTTTCCCCCAATTCATCCCTCATTAAATCAATCCGTGCACCCAACTGTACCCCCATTACCCCCAATTGATGTCATTTCTGCCCCCTGTGCCGTCATTTTTGCCATTTGTGCCGTCATTTCTGCCCTCTGTGCCGTCATGTCCCCTATTAAACGTTCCAACACTGTCTGGATCGTCATCGTGCCGGTTTCCGGCGCTGCCGGCCCCGTTACGGGCAATGAAGCACGGTCCACGCTCGGAATGGGGGAGGTTCCAACCCTACCCCCGTCTCTCCCCTCTTCCCCCGACTCGCTGCCAGACACGTGGCCTTCCTCCTCAAACATCTGCACATCCGCCATGGTGCAGAAGTCCCGTTTGCCACCAATTAAATTAAATTTGAAAAATCCCGCCAAAATTTTCCCGCGCTCGCGCGCTTTTCTGTAGTAATTTTAGATTCCAATTCGTGGTGAGATTTTAATCTTGGTATGTTCTCCCGATACCAAATATAATTTAGAGGGGTTCGAACATCCAACACCCTGACACCAATGTGACGTCCACGGGACTTGAACAGTCCCGCCAACGTAGAATGAGCCAAAACGATGGAGGCGGTTTATTTATTTATAACCCAAACATGGCGGTTCTAATCGCTCTACCGCAAACGGGACGAGGAAGGTGGCACGAGTCACTTTTCACTGAGTTGATGATGTTTATTTGTTTTTCTAATTATTACCAGAAATAACAAGACTCGGCAAAAAGAGGGATCCGGGGCGATTCGACGGGATGGTGTGGGATCGGGCGTGGGGAAAAACACAGACAATTCCAATGAATATACAAATCTCAAACCCTCTAAGGCGCCAGGTACACACACACACACACACACACACACACACACACACACACACACACACACACACACACACACACACACACACACACACACACACACACACACACACACAACGTAGCTATTTCTGGTGGTCAGGCTGGACCGTGGTGTGGACGCAACTGTCCCTGAATCGGCGTCGGACGAGCTGGCCTTGCTCTCGTCAGGGGGGCAGGAGAAACCGCGGTGCTGTCGACCTCCTGGTCTTGGCCCAAGTCTGCTCACAGCCACCAGGGAACCAGTTCTGGCGCCAAGTTGCGAGCAGGAGAGGGAGGCAGGTCCGCCCGCCGTTCGACCCCGTACTCCGAGTCAGCAGAACCCCAGAGCCAACCAAGGTGAGGCACGAGGCTCAGCAAGGCTCGAAGACACGATCAAGAACACGATCGACTCAGCACAACAAGGACGCTCCCCGCGCAACAGCCTCCCCACCAAAAAAACACGATCTTTTTGGTTGTAATCTTCTTCCTCTTCCTTTTCGACCCCGAACAGAACCTTTTTTATTCTCCTGTCCTCGTCACTTCCAATCGAGCCGTTGATTGATTGGCCCACCGCCGTCGCCTTCTGCCAATCGTGATCACGGGGCGGAGCCATCCACTGCACTGTCCTGTGACGTCACGGCCAGTCTCCAGAGAATACCAAAAAGGGGTTTACGCAGACACACTTACCCTATCCCGTGTCCCTATCTAATTTCGTGACAATTATCATTCCCCCCCTTGAAGAAATGAACATTTACTAGACAACTTATCACCACTGAATTGCTACTTATTACATCGAGATCCTGGTGAACTCGAACAGCATGGCATCCCTAATTAAACATCCTAATTACCCTTTGAATGCATACCCCCCCCTCAAACGTAACAATACATTCTTCTCCACCTGTTGTTTTTACATCCTTTACCAACTTCCTCTCTAATCTCCTCACTAGAAAGTAGTTTATTGGGCTCCTTATACCTCCCGACTCAGAAGTGATCAGTCTGCTCGGCCTCTTCTTAAATATTGTGTTGTAGACGACCATATCGACAGAATCCCCAAACTCAAGTATTCTTACATCTTCAGTGTTTCCAACTCCGATACCTGACCCACCGTGCACACCCTCGCATCCTTCTGCCAATGCTCTAACACGTCCATTCTAATCCCCTCCGATCACAACTTCTCTCTCGCTAATCCCTGAAACAACATGTTCAAGTGTGTCCCAAAACTCATCCTTCTCCTCCTCACTTCTTCCTATCTGTTGGGCAGATGTTGACACAACTGTTAACATATACTTATCAATCACCATCTTTAGAACTATAACTGTTGCATCGAACCTCCAACACCCTCTCCACCCGCTTCTCAGCCACGAGAATCCCAATACCATGAGTTCCAGTCCCAACCTACTGTATCGAAAATAACTTGTACCTTTCCTTTCTTCCTGTGATCTGATGCAAGATAAATAAGATGAACTCTGAATCCCTCGATTGGATCAGATCACATGATTCACCTTTTCATTGATTACCTGTTCCATCAGTGCATTTCCTTCTGTGCTCTTTCCAGAACAAGTTATCAAACTGATGAAGATATCAATCTATTTAATCTTTCATATTTTTATTGTTTTTCCAAAGGCTCCTCAGAAGAGGCGCTCATTCCCTCCTCCACCACCTCGGATGAAAACATTGCCCCGGTTTGAACGTAAGTTTCCAAGTTTCTTACCTTACATGACAAATTATTCCAAACTTTGTCTAAACTGCATGTTCTTCACCTCCATCGTGTCCCATTTCCTCTGTGCCTCAGAAGTGTTGAGAACAAACAGAAATTTCGTTGAACTCTCATCTGGACAAGCACCAGATAAATCTTCCATTTTGTGGAAGTCTAGCACGAGTGTTAATGTAACCCTATAAAAGTTGGTTGTTATCTCCATTTGTGGGTTTCAGGAGATGGGTGGAAGTTCTTCCAGAACTGAAAATGTCCTCCTCCTTTTTGGTAAAGGATCATGATTCATGAACCAAACTGTGAAACTTCGTTCTCATAGCCTCGTTTCAAGGACTCCTTTCAAAATCTTAATTGAACCCCTGACAGCCTCCCCTTGTGCTCGTTTGGAGTGATATTCCCCAGAATGAGTTTTAAACCCTCAGTGAGTTTTCCTCATCATTCCTGTCGCTCCGACTGTCATTGGTACAATTTCAGCTTTCTTCCATTTCCGAGTCCTCTTGACATCATTTTTCAGATCCGGGTATTTGGTCGTTTTCCTGATTTTTGTTGCAGTTAGTCCAAAGTCATTGGGAACTAACACCTTGATCAACAATGCTGACTTTTCCTTTTTGTGTTTGAGCATGATGTCTGGATGTAGTGCTTTGTTTGCAGTGTCCACACTTGACGGGATTATCTTGTCACACGTTAGCATTGTTTCTTCATCATCAAGGATCAGATTTGGTTTGTGTTTCCATGATTTGTCTGGGACCGGGATGTTGAAATGCTCACAGCCCTTGGATGAACTCGTTAAATGCCCGAGTGTAGTTAGGGTGGAGAGCATGTAGTTACTTTAGCCAGAAGGTTGGAATCCCATCCAGCCTGGGCATTTGAAGTTTGGTGCTTTTACGAGATGTTTTCTCATTTCCTCTTCATCAATTACACTGGTCAACAATTTTTTACTTTCTGAATGTTGTCTAGATTTCTACAAGTGAATTAGGGTATTCTGGCACTGCTGAATCAGGAAATGGCATCCGTTTCTCTCCATCAGGTCAGGTTTTTGTGCTAAGTTGATTTGAAAAAATCAGATCTTGTGACAAAATCAATTACATTTTTGTGGCATTATCAGCTGATTTTTGTCAACACATATCATCCTAAACATGTTTTTAAGAAAAAAAAATGTTTTGCCAACAACATTTATTGATTACATGATAGAAACATCGATTACTGTCATCTGAATGGTGGGCATTGATAAAGGTAAGTACAAGTAAATTGCATGTTGCGTCACCACTGTTCAAACTTCAGGGCTTGAACTTCCGTTTCTTCGAACTCCTGGAATGTTCAGCGGCAGGAAGGTCTCTTCAGATTCCAACAGTAGTCAGCCATCATGACTGCGTCCCAGCGACCCTGATACCTGGTCTCCATCTCCTTCATGTCCTGATGGAATCTCTCCCCCTGCTCGTCACTCATTGAACCCAGGTTCTCAGGAAACCGGTTCATATGTGAAAATAGGTAGTGCATCTTGATGCTCATGTTGCAGCCCAGGTTTCTGAAAGCAGTCAGCATGTTGTTGACAAGTTCTGCGTAGTTTCTGGCCTTATTGTTGCCAAGAAAGTTCTTCACTACCAAAACAAATGTCTTCCACGCTTCCAGTTCCACTTCGTTCATTGAGTTTTTGAACTCTGGATCTCTGATGAGCTGACGGATCTGAGAACCATCAAAGATGCCAGCTTTCAACTTCTCCATGGTCAATCCTGGAAAAGCCTGGCACAAGTAAGTGAAGCAGTCACCATCTTTGTCCAGAGCCTTGGTGAACTGCTTGATTAAGCCGAGCTTGATGTGCAGCGGTGGGAAGAGTATTCTGTCTCTGTCCACCAGAGGGTCGTTGATGACGTTCCTTTCTTTGCATGGCACCAATTCCTCCCGCACAGGCCAGTCCTTCGTGTAATGCTGAGCACGGTCCCTACTATCCCACATGCACAGAAAACATGGGTACTTGGTGAAGCCAGACTGTTGTCCCAACAAAAAGTTCACCATCTTCAGGTCAACACAAATAAACCACTTATGCTGATCATAACCAATTTTCTCCAGCACGTACTTCACCGCTTCATACTTCTCCTTCAGTGTAGTCGAGTGAGCGATGGGTACAGAGGCAAACTGGTTGCCGTTGTGTAGCAGAACACATTTCAGTGATCGCTTGCTGCTGTCAATGAACAGTCTCCAATCTTTGGGTTCGTACTGTGGCACTCCAAGCTTGAGCAGAAGCGCATGTCATAAATTGGCGCATGTAGGTATTGTACATTCTTCAGAGTTCGTTATTTCAAGAAATACAACTTTTTTGTATCACATTATTACAAAATCTGCCCCATTAACTTTAGTTTTGATCCACAAACTTTATGCTTTGCCTCACCAATTTTTGGAAGATTTTGAGGTTTTATGACTTCAAACTGATCCCTTTTCGACATAATCACCCAGAACTATCGTACCTGAATACTTCTTGTCATGAAAATAATTATTTCCAATCAAAACAATTATTTGACATGACATTTTACCCCCACCAACTTCTTCTAAAATGCTCCACACATGCGTACATGTGAACAAAAATGTAAAAAACGACATGTGGCCATATCTCAAAAACTTGACCTGATTGAACAAAACTAATGTGAGTTTTGGATTCAGCGCATCAGATTCGTCCTAAATCAGCTTAAAAAATGCAGACAACAAATTTGTTGTTGACCAGTGTTATCATTGGGTACATTTCCTGAAGACGGTGCTTTTTATTTTCTAAGTGTCGTGTCCATTCTACTTCGTTGTGTTCTTTGTCATCTTCAAATGTTTCTTTCCAAAAAATTTTAGGTTCTTTTTTAAAAATTATTTTTTGATTTTCTGGGGGGGTTGTCACATAGTGTTTGTTTCCCAAGCTCTCCATGGAACCTTTTTGGGCTTTTTTTTTTTCAAACTTTATTTTGATTTCTTCTGTTGTTTGCCTCATTATCGTCCCCACTTCTGTCTGTTGTATTTGGAGCTTATTATGGGCAGCTCATGGTTCTAGTCCATTGTTTTCTTTGTTGTATTTCTTTTTTATTTGTTTAATTCTTTTCATGAGCTTTAGACTTCTGTTTCTCCTCTTGAATTGTTCTACTTGTCGGTCTCTGTTTTTTTACCCTCAGTCGGTCTCTGTTTCTCAAGTCTCTGTTTTCATTGTGGTGTCTTGTTTCTGAACAGATTATCAGGTTTATGTATTTTGTGTTATTTTCTCTTGGACATACAGTGTGTAAAAGTACACCTGGATGATCATTAAATCAATTGTTAGAAAAACTTTAATGCAAATCCAGTGTGAGGTGGTGATGAAGAAAATGAAGATGTGAAATTGAAGGCAAAAGAAAATAAAAATTGAACTGAGATGGAGAAAGCAATGGAGAGAATACAGTATTTCCAGGATTGTGTTTGGAAGGCATGACAATGATGGATATTATGATGTTGTTGAGTGAACAATGTTGTTGAGTGGTTTTGACTTCCTCTTGGTGATGTGTGTGCAGAGGAAGAAGTTATCGTATTGCCCGCTGGAGAGGAAGATGCGATGTTTGGCCCTGGATCTCTCGTCCCTCCATCGTATAAGCTCTCCAAGAATTTAAAACGGAACATCAGGCTTTTACAAATGGCCGATCCAAGATGTTTCAAATAAACACCCGTCTCCAAAACAACAGGTAAACTTTAACCTCCCTCGACCTTATTCAATCACTTGGACCCTTTTTGTTTCTGTATTTGTCAATCTGTTGCTTCCTTGTTCAAAATAGCATGACGAGAAATTAATAATTCTGAGTGAAGAGAATTTCATAATTTGAATGAATACATCAAGCAGGTGAGGTCTCTCCCGGATTCATACAATCAATGGCATTCATGAATGGATCAGCAGGACAGGAACCCTTGGTGTTCGCTGCATGACCTCCTCACTTTACATCGTGCACGACCTCCTCACTTTACGTCGTGCACGACCTCCTCACTGCACAAACACATTTACACCAACATTATCTTTAACTTTTTTTCTCCTTCCCTTTTGCTTCAGATAAAGTGCCATCCCTACTACTTGTGTTGAGTTACAACTCAAATCGATATTGTGGACTCAACTCTCGACAAATGATATATTAATTAATTCGATAGCCTGGTGTAGGTTTAGTGGTTTGGGTGTCGGCTTGGGGTCCTTGGGTCCTGAGTTCAAGCCCCGTTGGCCGCTGAATTAATACACCAGGAGGTTGCCTCAGCCTGTCATCCTTCCGAGGTCGGCAAATTGAGTACCAGTGTACTGGTAAGGGGGACACTGCATCAGCGGCAGAGCCGCGTCCCAACCAATGATGCAACCAGCAGCCACAGGCTGCACTCGATAGAGAGAGAGAATTAATTCGATACGAGAAAAATTATGTATTTATTTATTATTTTTCAGGAATATCATGAAAGTTCTTGGAAGGACCTGTTGATTATTGTGACGTTTGCGATACATCTCCGGTCCTATTTCTACTTCTTCAAACTGGAAATAACTGAAACTTCGTTCTCAAGACAGAACTGGAAGAAAGAAGAAAAAAAAAAAAAAAAAAAAAAAGCTTTGTTCAGTTGAAAGACTTTCTCCTTGTACTGTTAGTGAATTGTTAATAATAATAATAATAATAATTTGTTGAGCTGTTTGAAATTTAAAAAATAAAATGTAAAAATGATTTATGATCTTGGGATTCGGGTTTGGATTGAATGTGGGGTTCGGGTTTGGGTTGGTAATTCTTGTGAATAAAATTAACCTAAAATCTCTTCTCCTTTAAAATCCTATGATTTACAAGTCCAAGGAACGGTGTATGAAATAGTGTTGTGGAAATGGCTCCGATGGGATAATAAATCTCAGAAATAATTTCAAGTACTGTATTTGTACGTTATTATTTCATGGCCAAACTGTAACACCTCGATACCCCAAATTTTGGATGTAGGTTCTTCAGAATCGGGGAAATGGTTTCAGCTTCCAGATGTTGTAATTTAAGGCCATTTTGAGACCAAAGGTCGCTGGCAAAAGGTAACCACCACGAGGCCAATAACTCCTTACATATCCTTTCAATGTCCAGCATGTTCTGAAACTTTATAAATATAATATCCTTCTTATAAATAATTTCATGTAGTTGTGTACTTTTTTTCACAGGCAGTGTGGTGTACCCTCTCCCCCCTCCCTGCCACCACCTCAACACTCCTAGTATGTTATACAATGTGAAGTCCAAAACATATTCAGGAGTTAAATGTTAAAAAAAAAAAACATCAATAGATTAAGATGATGATTCTGCTTTCATTTTGCATGCAATAATTTTTTAGAATGTACAAACTTAAGGTTAAAACAACATTCCCTGACCATTTGGAGGGGCGGGGGTAGAACCCCCCCACCACAGGCTCTCCACCTCTTACCCCTCGGTCACTTCCCTCCTTGAGCCATGGATCCCATCCATTCGACCTCTCTCTCTTCATGTTGGAAACTCTGCCATCTGTGCTGAGGGATCAGTACTCAGACCATTATTATTCATTAATTATTTACATCAATGATTTAGATAGTGGGGTGAAGAGTAAGTTTTACAAATTTGCAGAATTTTTTTTTTTGTATACCTTGTCGAGGCTCGTATGAGAGTTAACACACAACGCACAGCAAGGGGGGCATGAAGCATGAGGGGCGGGAGAGGGAAGGACAAAACAGTGGGGAACAGACATTACGAGATCTGTGGAAGGGAGAGGGATGGGGCAGGGAACACAGGGTATACAACATGGACATTATAGGGACTTTCAGGAAGGAAGGCAGGGAATTTGAAAGAGGTGGGCTTGGCGTGGATTAACGGGGGAAGAAAAGATCAAGGATTTGGATGAGGGATGATAAGAGGTGGTGGTGAACAGCTGTTTTGAAGGCCTGGAGGGAAGAATGGGATTGAATAGAGTAAGGGAGTTTATTCCACAGATGGGAAAAAAGAGGAATGAAAAAGTGAAGGTGAGCAGTGATTCGTGATTTTGGTAGTTTTACCAGAAGGGGGTTGTTGGCGGACCTGGAGCGCCCTGCGGAATATGTGGTGGGGACAAATCGCAGAGAGAACGGGGGGTAGGGGGGGAAAGACTGGAGAGGAGATGGTAGAAGACAGAAAGACCACCGACCTGCCTGCGGTAAGAGAGTGAGAGGCCCAAGGACTCAGCATTATTGTGGGAGATGCCAATGATCCGAAATGCCTTGGTTTCCACAGTGTGAAGCCGAGATAGGTGGGAGGCAGGAGCACCAGCCCAGAGTGGAGAGCAGTACTCCATCAGGCTGCGGACGAAAGTTTTGTATGTGGTCAGGAGCTCAGGTGGGCCGAAGAAGGACTTTGCACGACGGAGGATTCCCAGTCGGCGACTGGCTTTGGAGGCGAAGTTTGAAATGTGGCTTTCCCAGGAAAAATCATGGTAAATAGTGAGACCCCAAAGCTTGAAAGAAAGGAAATCTTCCAGAGGATTGTTGAGAAAGTGGATGGGGGGGTTTTCGAAACGGTCCTTTCGGAGCGACATCGTGAGAGTGTGAGATTTGTCCGGATTGAAAGACATGTTCCACGTGTTGGACCAGTTTGTGATTTTACCCAAATCTGCAGTGAGCGAAGAAGGTGCTGCTTGTCGGTCTGAGGGATGACAGATGGTACGGCAGAGGGTGGAGTCATCATCAAAGAGATAAAAAGGATTTTCCAGAGAGTCGGAGAGATGACACTAAGCTTGTCGGTCTTTAGGTAAGGTGGACTGCAGAGGGGGTGGTGATCATGTCTAGGAATGTATTGATACTCTCATAGATTGGGCAAAAGATTGGAGGATGTAATTTAACCTGAGCAAGTGTAAGGTGTTGGGGATGGGAAAGAATAATAAAAATAGAGATTACATGATGTAAGGGGTAATTTTGGAGCACGTTTCACAGGAGAAGAATCTGGGGGTGGTAATAGATATGGGAGGTAAGCAGGTAGCTCAGTGCCAGGTCGTTGTTGGTGAAGCAAATATGGTTTCAGGTTTTATTCAGAGGGGGAATCAATTATAAATCAAAGGGGTGTTAACATTGTGTAGTAATTTAGTGAGGGCCACATCTAGAATATTGTGTGCAGTTTTGGTTTACACAACTGAGGAAGGACATAGCTGCCACATGAAGGGTTCAACGCAGGGCTACGAGATTGATTCCGGGCCTCGCTAGACTCACCTATGAGGAGCGGCTGAAGGAGGGGCACGGTGTGAGAGTAAAGAAGAGAGTTAAGACGGTAGTGAAGCTGCTGTCACACCTTGACGATTTAGCCAGCGTATGCCGACGTATGAAAAATTTGCCGAACCAAGCTGGCACACGTCGAATACGTTATGGGTAAGTTTTGTATACGTTAAGAGCACGCTGGCATACATCGTAGTACGCTGGCATATGTCGTAGTACGCTGGCATACGTCGTAGTACGCCGAGCTCGTCGACAAATGTTAACATGCTCAAAATTTTTCGACGTATGCCAGCGTATGACTCACACGTTCCGCATACGCTGGCCATAAGTTGGAGGCACGTTGCGCGATCGTTGACACACGTTACTTGTAAGTTACTCATAAGTCGAAACACGTCGAGGTAATGTTTAGCACACCCGAAACTTATTTATAACCTATGAGTAACGTGTTGTAGACACACGTCGACACACGTTACTTTTAAGTTACTCATAAGTCGAAACACGTCGAGGTAATGTTTAGCGTCAGTGTTCCAGACTCCATGGTTTTTTTATTTTTCTTTCTTCGGCATGACGGTGATGTTGACACTTCGATTTATAGTGCGGTTATAAGATAATATAATTAATAGGCTGCCGCTCAACGATTCAAATCATAGCCGCACTAGAAATCGAAGTGTCAACATCACCGTCATGCCGAAGAAAAAAAAAAAAAACCAAAAAAAAAAAAAACATGGAGTCTGGAACACTGACGGGTTCCTCCTGTGTGAAGCCCATTTTTATATACCAATTCCCCTAAACGCTGCCAATACGCCATTATACGGTATCTAAGTTAGAAACACGTTCAGTAAGTTCTGTGGTCGTCCGGAAGATGTCAAATACATCTACTTACGTCAATATGCGTTGGAGATACGTTCCACATAGGTTCAAAGCACGTTCCAAATAGGTTCAAAGCATGTTACACATAGGTTCAAAGCACGTTCCAAATCGGTTCAAAGCACGTTACTCATAGGTTCAAAGCACGTTACTCATAGGTTCAAAGCACGTTACTCATAGGTTCAAAGCACGTTCCACATAGGTTCAAAGCACGTTACACATAGGTTCAAAGCACGTTACACATCGGTTCAAAGCACGTTACACATAGGTTAGAAATAAGTTTCAGGTACGCTAAACATTACCTCGACGTGTTTCGACTTATGAGTAACTTACAAGTAACGTGTGTCGGTGTGTCAACAATCGCACAACGTGCCTACAACTTCTGGCCAGTGTATGTGCAACATGTACGTCACACGCTGGCATACGTCGAAAAATTTTCAACATGCTGAAAATTTGTCGACGTACTACGACGTATGCCAGCGTGCTTCAGCGTGCTCTTAACGTATACAAAACTTACCCATAACGTATTCGACGTGCCAGCGTATTTGGCAAATTTTTCATACGTCGGCATACGCTGGCTAGAACGTCAAGGTGTGACAGTGGCTTGACACTTCGATGTCTCGTGCGGTTATGATTTGAATCGTTGAGCCGCAGCCTATTAATAGCCTACGCCACGTGATCGTCGGCGATACGCTACCGCGCTATGTATAAGTTATACTATCGTTGGGCATAGGTTGTGAACACCGACAACACGCTCAGTATTCGTTGGTATAAGTTATCTATGTTATCGAAACGTTCTGTGTACGTTACTAATACGTTATGCATTCATCCAACTCGTTATGAATATGCCACAAACTGGAAAAAAACATCAATAGTTCAGCGTACGCCAGCGTTTTACATACATTTTGATACGCTGGCTAAAACGTCAAGGTGTGACAGCGGCTTGAGGTGGGGGTCTTTCATTCAGAGTACTTAATGCATGGAATGGTCTCCCTGGAAAGGTAGTGGCAGCAGAAACAGTGGATGGGTTTACATTGCATTTAGATAGGTACCTGGAAGTTATGGAGATGGAGGGGTCTAGGCATGCCGGCAGGACTTTTTGGTAGTTTGAGCATGGATGGGTCATTGTGCGCATGTGTATGGAGTGTTGTTTGTGGGGGTCTCGTCAAGTGGTGTTGTGTGGTAGATGTGTTTTTTTTTTACCCAAGACCGTATTTGCCCATGCCCCCTCCCCTGGAAAGGGGAAAAAACAACAACAAAAAAATCCATGAAAAAGTAAACATTTTGAATTTTCTTGTGTTGATTTGGTGCAGGTATGATGGGCCGGAAGGGCTCCACCTGTGTATCATCACATTATACTCTTTACATATGAACATGAGAAACCTGTACATGTCTCATTATACTCGAATGTTGCCACAGGCATAACGAGAACGGCCACTCGGAGTGCATACCCCCATCAGGCTGATTAGTTTACGTTTTGTATCCCACTGATTGGCTGGATCTGGGTTAAGCTCACAGTTTCCCAACTTAGTTTACATCGAGATGCCTCCTTCATGTCCACGGGCCAAGCAACTCTATACGATGCTATCTTTCTGAAGAAATTCCCCCAGCTTCCCCACAAACATAACACAGCCCCCTCCCTGGAACCATCGCTCCTGCAAGGTCAATGCGGGCGCTACCATCCCGGCCTTATGACTTACCGACTCAAACCTAATTAGCCTATGAAATAAATTACAAAGGGCTGTGGCAAGCGAGCCGTAGCTAACTTACCTATTCTCCTTAACGTTCTCCACCCTTAAACACAACAATTCAATTTTTTGCAAAACTCTTGGTTCCTCGCTACTAACTTCTGGGGTAGGTAGGAAATGTCAGAAAACACGCAAAAATCTACTGTAGCAGACAAAACCTTAACCAAGAAATCTTTTTAATGTTTGTACAACCCCCTCCGAAAGACCACGTTCCTGGAGGATGCCACAATACCCAACGTTACCTGCAGAGCCATCCCAATTTACCTTTCCAAATTTCCATGAGCCCTGTCTCTCTGGTACAGGTTAGTGACATGGATGAAATGAAACTTCCCTCACACTTTCATAGATAAACCCAATATCAATCATTCATTCAAACCCTGCAAGACCATGGCTTAAATGTTATTACACACGTGTGTGAATCTCAACTCGGTAGTGGGGAGGTACCATGCAACAAAAATGGTGTGGGGCACTTCCGGTTGTGGTACCCGCAGTCCAAAAACAAGTCACCCAACTTATGATTTATTTGCCCCCCCCTCCCCTCTTCAAATATTCAGTCCCTGACAGCCAAACAGCTCTTTTGCTGTGCACCCCCCCCCCCCACCAGGTAAGGTCTCTACACATCCAGGCTCTCACGGCCTCATATGGGTCGCAAGGGGTCTCTTTATCACTGGTTGCCCAACCAAACCTCACCTCCGATACGATGGGTCTCCATTCCAGACACCAACAGCTGCCAGGGACAAATTACTTCAAGAGCCACAGTCACCGCTCCTCCAGAGCTTGATCCATTCCTGCGGTCCCACATATCTTCCCCACCCACACAATCCAACATTTCATTTCCTCTCCTGTTGTCCTTCAATTCTTAAATAATGCAATGCAAAATGGTGATCATCCACATTCATTCTCCAATCACAATTCAATTCTCGACACAACAGGCATCAACACCTCAAGACAATTCTGGTTTCCAAATCAATCCATCTTCCGACCAGTGTGTCACTCTCGGCCACTCCCATCCCAATTACTTGCAAAACTGAACCCTTGGGACAGTAAGCATCGCAGCACTTTACCTAAAGTGTAAGTTATCGCTGGTTGGTAGGGTCCAAGAGTGTCATCCACTCCTTCTAGTTTCCTTGGCACCCTTCCAATCCACCCTTGTGGATTCATTGCTTTCAATCCCCCTGGATTCCAAACTCTTATTTTTTCTTCTAAATTTGCCTATTATTTCAAAATCTTGAAGAGCACCCTGGCTAATGGTTGGGTGTAATCGTACACTTCAAGCACACGCTCAATGAGGTGTCAAACAACCAGGCCAGTCACAAGAACTGCGTCTGCAAACATTCTTGCGAGAGGCAGCAGGATCGATGACTGCACCCCCCCCCTCCACGATCTGGGAGAACCAAATTTCTCTCATCCACTCCCAGAAGCCTACATCCTCCTCCAGGATCGAGTAGGTCTCGAGTTCTTTCATCCATCCCCAGAAGCCTGTATCCTCCACTGGGATCTGGTAATCCCAGAGTTTCGTTTTCTCATGCACTCCTAATCGATGCGCTCCTCCAAGAAAAACTGCATCTCCTTTGCGTGCCAGGCCGAGGGCGGCACAAGGCCACGACCGGCTGACACACAACCAGCATGAGGATAACTTCCAGCCATGCATGGAGGCCAGCAACCGCACTCCTCCATCCACTGTCGACAAAAGCCAGACAAACAGCTACTATGGTTGATGCAAACGCCATCACCTGACCCTGGGCTGTTACGCTCGTCTGTCTGTGATGAGAGATGGAGTGAGTTGAGATGTGTTTTGGCCTCGTGCAGCTCATGCTGCAGCTTCTCTTCCCGAATTCCCTGTTCCTTTTCTCTCTGTTTGCATTTTTTTCCAGCTCCAACTTTCTTCCTGCCGACATCTCATCACCTTCTGGGCTTCGCTCTTGAATGACTGCACTCAACGCTCTGTTCTCCTGGCATAAATCTCTGTCAGCTCTTTTTCATCAGGATGTAGTTCAACATGATGTAGATAGCCCCAAGTCAACCACAACGGTCATGTTGGTGGCTCCACACGTGACAAAGCTCCTTTAAGCAAGTAACTGGAAGCGAGGAATCCTGCAGAACATTGCTGTATCCACCACACAAAAGCTTGTAGAGCAAATTGCAGAACTTCCAGCTGAGAACAGAGTTGCTGTTAAAGGAAAAAGTGGCTGCTACATTCCAGAAGGTGTTGGCACCTTGTTCTCCATGGGTGCCCAAGACGCAAATGCGGACCAGTTTCTCTTCCCCAATTCAAGATGAGTCTCCTACTCAACCAACAGGAAGTCGCTGCAACTCTCCTCCCTCCTCTACACGTCCTGCAAGTGGTTCAAACGTTGGCTCTGCCAAATCTGCTCGACCCTGTTCAGTAACATCCCCAATGTCAAAGTGCAGCAAGTGCAACCCAACTTCGTAAGAGTCAGTCTGTCTAAACATGGTCTCAACAGAACCATCAACATCACCACTGAAACTAACAGAAACTTTTCATTCTGAAACATTTCATTTCATTCATTCTGCCACCTCTCCCTCGTATACCAGGTGTTGGCTTAATGGTTAGGCCAAAAAAAAAAAAGTTGCATTGGCGTAACCCGCCCAACCCTAAAAATTCCGCCGACCCTACGTTTTTTTTTTTGTTTTTTTGCTATCGAAAAATTTTGCCGACCCTATTTTATTGCTATTTTTGTTGTTTTGCTATCGTTTTCAAGTATCTTGTTGATTGCGATCGCGATCGCAAAAAACCCGGAAGTGTTTCGGACAGAACCCGCCGACAAAAAGGGCGGTACTCGAGCCGGGGGAGATTTTGGGAGGGATTTATTAGGAAAAAAAAAAGAAAAAGATCCCGACCGACCTACCCTATTTTTCAGTGACCCGTTACGCCAATGCAACATTTTTTTTTTTTGGCCTTATGGTGGTGGGCTTGGGATCCCAGGATCCTGAGTTCAAATCCCCCTCAGCTGTTTGAATTAATACCAGGTGGGTTTGACTCTGCCTGTCATTCTTTCGAGGTCGGCAAAAATGAGTGCCAACTTGTTGGAAGCCTGTGTTGGAGTGGCGACCTGCCCAGGTTGTGCCCAATAGCCAAGGAGACTGCTTAGGCAGCACCAACATGCTGCAGAGTATGGTCCCAATGGATGGATGGACCTCTGCCTCCACGGTGTTGTCTCAAGTGTTCAACTGCTCCTGTAACATCTCATTCATCCTTTTTCCAGTCAATTGTGGCTCCCAGAAGCCTTTATCAACTCACACCCCCTCTTGTTATGTGACACGTTTCTAACTTTTGCACTAAACCGCCACCCTGGTGCTTACAAGATCCCAATTCCTCCACATGCTGTTGCATTATGGCATTCACTCAGGTGGGATAGCCCTCCAGGTCAAATCCTCCCTGTCCTTCATTTTATTTGCTTGTCATTCTTTTAATTTGTTCACCTCGTTTATTCATCGATTCCTTCAATTCATTAATTTGTTTATTTATTTGTTTCTCAATTTTGTTTTCTATTCCATTAATTTGTTGCTTCATTTCATTCCTTTGTTCCTTCAATTTTCATTTGTTCTCCCATTCGTTCTTCAGTACTTTCATCCATTTTAATTAACATCTCACACATGGCCTGGATAGTCATCGCCTCCGCTCTTTTCCACCACTGTGGAGGAGGTTCTGAAGCTTGAAACAGAGAAGGCTCCTACCTTTTCATCATCACGCAACTCTCTTCCTTCATTCCTACCACCTTCCCTCCGAACCGCCATTTTGTGATCGTCCGCCATTTCCCGCACACGTTTAATCTCAGAAAAACACAAAAATATATATTTAAATTTCCAAGCGTTACTTTTTCCCAACACCAATTATTGTGATCAACAATTTCATGTCCCCTGTGAAATGTTCAGTTTGAATCCCACACTCCTGACTCCAGTTATCATAGTTTGAATCCTGCACTCTTGAGTCAGGGGGATTCATAACCCCTGGGCACGACAACTATTGTCAGGTGGTGGGACCGAGGGAGTCAAGCAGGATTCATAACCCCTGAAAATGACAATTGTTTTTTTGTTTTTTTTTTAACACAGGTTCCAAAAATATGCAATGGTCCAATACATACACAAGACGTACACATCAGTGACACGGTAATTTTTTGAAAGTACTCCACATGGGGATTTTTTATTTATTTTCTATTATGGTTATTTTACTTCCAAAGCAAGATCAGTATTTGCAATCACCACAGGCTGATATCCATGACGATCGCAGATCACCATACCGATAGCAGTATCACTATTGCAGATCGCTGGACCGGTATCGGTCATCAGCACGCACCGGCTTTCTAAAGCACACCTGATTCACACAAGTAACCAATTGGCAATTGCTTTAAAAGCAGCCATGAAAAACTCGATTGCTTGTTCGGTGCTCGGATGTTGAGAGTTAAAAGTTAAAACCTACTGTACTCAATTCCTATTATGTCTTGACGTCATACGTTACAGTGGTTGAGGTGGAGCCAAGACGCTAAGTGCAAAGTTTAAAAAATAATTTACGGTATAATAATTGCAAGCACCTTTTTCGATTTGGTGATATCCTGGTATTAAAAAAAAAAATTAAAAAAAAAGTAACCAGTATATTCAGAATTCCAATACCAGTATATCGATATGAAAAAATTGTACTGGTGTAGCCAGTATATCGATACAAATTGCCGGACCTGACAGTGGGGTGTGGCATGCAACGCTGGTTCGCTCGGCTAATTAACATCCATTGCACAGTCGCCGGCATGGTTCCCCAACTGCTTCAGTCATCTCATGGGTACGGTAAACCAAACATGGGTGCGAAGATGCGGCCAGAGGTGTTGCGGATGGTGTCTGGTTTTTTTAATGGACACCTCAAACTCTCGAAGTTATTTAAGAGAAGGGAGGTCCATCATATTGTTACCGCTGTGGAAATTCGCAATACACCATAAAGGGTCCTCAGGTGAGATATATCGATAAGTTCATGTGGAGTTAGCCCACACCTGTTGTTTAGAGGGAATATGTGTGAAATTCATCCGGGCTGCGACGCTTTGAATTAGCCATTTTTCTTTCTCCATCGTTATTTTGGACCATTAAGCCCCAACAACTCAAACACCACCACCTTTGCCTCTTTACCTCCACAACTCCATCCCGCAAACATCGCTTCACCGCCATTCCCAAACGACGCCCGCCAACCACCAAAGCAAACCCCCCCCACCACCTTCGCCTTTCTCCTTCCACAACCATCGACCCCACTATCAGTCAACACCGAACGTCGTACTGTCCGAAGCCGTTCGGTGATTGCTGCCGAACGCAGCAAGCCACGAGTGCAATGGATGCCTTTACGGGAGAGAAATTTGGATCAGGAAAGCTTCACACCCCTTTTCCTCCGTCCAATGGGCGAGTGTCGGGCGGTGTGGCCCCACCTCCAAGCGCGATGAATGCGAATTCCTCTCAGGAAGGAATTCGGATCAAAAGAGGTTCACGCCCCTTTTTGCCACACCAATGGCTGAACAGAGGCTGGCATGGCCCCGCCTCCAATCGCGTTTTTATCCTAAAATCTGCATACAGGCTCCTCCCCCGGTCTATAAAAGACATGAGTGTGTGTGGAACTCGCAGTACTGTGGGGGTCGCTTTTCTCATCGTTGGTGTCGTTGAGTCGCTGGAATCGAGCCACCTTCGCTTTCACAAGCGACCAAGCCAGCCAGCCATTCCCCTCGCTCGACCCTGAGCATCAACAATTCCACCCCCCCCCATCCCTGCAGCACGGAATGAGCCACTTAAGCGGTTAGTGTCCGAAGTCGACCTGCGGCAAGGTACGATTGCCCGGTCGACCGCTCACGCAGGTACGTAGGTAGGTCGAATTTGGCGAGCAACCCTATCCTGCACGGGTGGGTAATTGGCACGATCGTGGTGAGGTTAAACCCCCACCCGAGTGGCTCCTGGCGGTAGTTCCAGGAGGGTCACGACTGAATTGTCCGTTCCCGGTGGGCGACGTGTCGCGATTTGAGTTACGTGGCCGATCGCACGCCGGACGGGCCGAAATTCGTAACAATATGTATAACATGGCACTTTCAAAATGATGTAACCCAAACACAACATGCTCGGTGCTCATGCGTAGAAACCCCAAAAAAGCGAAAGAAATTTGGGCAAAATAAAATGTACATGTCTGGGATAAAGATTGTTAGTTGGAATGGCTCACTTCGCTTCTGAAAGATACTTGGAAAAGTACCTGAGAAAAAGGGCTGTGCCTCTGCATGCGAGTTGGAGAACTTTCTCAGCTCGCCAAAACAGGAAGCTGCTCATCGTACAAACTCCAGCATATGGGCCGGTACAATGCTCTAATTGATGGGCATTTGTTACAAATCCAACAGAGCACTTCCAGTGCATCTGGATTAGTTTCTGAACACAGATCAGAAGGGATATATTTGGGGCTTCTGAATGTACAGGGTGAGTTGAAATTAATGACATTTACCATATCATGTTGGGGGCAGGGGGACATGCAATACTTCAGAGTTCAACCATCAAGGATGACCAAGTTCAATGTCACATGGAGCCTTTTCATAATGTGGAGCCAATACGAGTTGCATTAGGTTCAACATGGCATTGATGGGTCATCTTCCTGGTAAGCTTAGGTAGATGATAGTAAACATCCCAGGAGGTCAAATAAAGCAAAAAGTGATTTCATTGATATAGTATGTTACATGGACGATAATAGCTTCGTCACACGAGATAGGAATCAAATCTCTTCAGGGCACACATGAAACCTTCTGGTGAAACCCAAAATTCAGAAATCACTGCTCACCTCCACCTCATTTTTCCCCATCTGTGGAAACAACTCACATTCTCTTCGATCTTATTCTCCCCCCCCCCCCCACCCCCAGGTCTTCAAGATAGCTGTTGACCACAATCTCATATCAACACATCCAACAATATTTTCACACCAAACCCCCCCCCCCCCAAGCTCTCCGAGCAAATTTCAAATTTTTCCTTCAAGAGTTTCCTTCTGTATCTATATTGTTCACCCACTGCATCCACCCCTGCCCCTCATTTGTCCAAGTCTACCTTGATTTTATCCTTCAACTCTGATATTGGCATCCCCATTCCCAGTTTCCTTTTCTTCTTTCAAGTCCTGATCCGTTCAGCGTTTGACCTCTTCCATGAGACTCGACTGCATACAAAGATTTCCAAATGACATTGATCAGTTTCCTAGAATCTAACTCAAATATGGAGTATCCTCATACGATGAGGAAGGGCAATCAAATCAAAGTACAATACCTCATCTAGGGTATTGGGGTATCAAAGTAAGGCAAACACTGGGTGGTTTGGCATAGCCGGCCCCATTGGCAAGGCAGCGATTTAAATTTGCAACTGGATAAGGAGATGGCTCTTATACTTCACTCGAAGGTGTGCATTATGCTCATGGAAGAGCACTGGTAGAACTGACTGTGGCATGAGTGAGGTGAGAGTTAAATAAAAAATAAAAAAATAAAAAAACAAGTGTGTGACCTCTGAACAATCTACTTTATTGGACCCCCCCTCCCCCTCCCCAAACACCTTCATTTGGTCAATCCACCCTTAAACATACACAAATAAGATGGCCCAATGCCGTAACTTCAAATGAATGTTCTTGTAAGACTAATTAATTAAAGTGTACAATACACAAAAGGTTGTTTTTTTTTTTTTCTACCCAAAGGGACAAGCTTTGAAAACAAGCAACCGATGGTTTTATTTGAAAACGTGCCTAATCCAGGGCAAGTAAAACAATTGAAGTACAACCACAAAAAAAAGAATTTCACAAAACTAAAATATTTCTGGGGAAAATCGAACTTGTACTTTTGGATGACATGAGCTTGACTTATTTTGAAACAAAGGAAAGGCCCCCAAAATATGCCACTCCAAAGTCCATAAAATAAAAACCGAAAAACTAAAAGGTCATTCTGTAGGGGCAGCATTCGCGACCGATCGGTCATTGTTTAACGTTAACATAGCACTGTTGTTTAAAAAACAATCAAGTGAGCCACGGATAGTAAAATGGGACAGACAACACACAACCTCTTATCTAATCAACTAGTTCAGCCAATAATCAATCACTGGGTTCCATGCACAACCTCAGCAACCCTGCCTTGCCAACAAACGAATGCTTATAAACAAAGCACTACTCAAACACCTCACACGTACAGCTGAGAAGGATAAACATCAAATCACATGAGAAGAAAAATTATAAAAAAGGGGGCATCAATTCAAAGTTCAAAATAAACTCTGTCATGGTGCAGGCAAGTCGCCCAACTAGTCGCCTACAGTATGTGTGCGTGGAAATAAGGGCTGATGAGGGACCAGGAGAGACGTGCACACGAGACGGGTTAAAGTTCAAACGGTTACAAACGATGTAATACATGAAGAGCAAAATAAAAGAAAAGCAAGTAGAAACGAGAGCTGACCACGAGATGCGAAATGTGATGGTACAAAGAAAAATGAAGCAGGGTTACCAGGCCCACAATGACCAATGGCAAAAATCACATTAACGGCGGTAAGGATGGAAGGGAAGGTTCTGCACACGGCTGTAGTTAGCGTAGCTAGGGTTAGGTTGTCCTGCTTCGGGGAAGTTCTGTTGCTGTCCACCACCACCCATGTCTTGACCGTAATTGGCTAGAGCGGAGTCGATCGCAGAGGAACGAGCATGAAAAGGTCAGGTGGGACATTGAGAAGGGGGATGTGGGGGGGGGGAGAAAAAAACAGCAAAACAAAACATTAGTAAAGATAATTTACTTCATACAAAATTGAGATCAACGTCACAAACCTCAAAACAAATGTACAGTTCCGATAGAAAGTCTACACCCCCTTTCAAAATTTTCACTTTTTATTGCCTTACAACCTGGAATTGAATCAGACTTTTCCCACCTTTATTTACACATCGTAACCCACAACTTCCAAATGAAAAATAAACCAAGGTCACCCGCAGGGTGACCCGCATCTTGCCAAAAGGTGACCACGTGTGACTTCTTTAAGGTCACTGAGGTGAACAGAGCTGCTATCCACCAGGAGCGACTCCTTGAGGAATATATGCCTACGAGAGATTCCGATGAGAATCGTTCTACAGAGTAACCATGAAAAATATGCTTTTGCCTCACAACGTCACCAAATGACGTCATAATGTCTCAAAGCTTGACATAGAGAAAGCACTCATCGAGGTGTTCAATTTGAGGTACGACACGATATGGTTCCTAAAACTTGAAAATTTGACCTTGGGGTCAAATATGTTTGACCTCAGGCGCTAACCATGAAGGTCAAGGCCAATCGCGACCAAAAATTAATCAGCTGAGCGCCAGACCATGAACTATATTCCCATGAAGTTTGAAGACGATCCGATCAAAATTACTCAAAAAAATAAGGGTTTCGTCGACTCCCCTGATTTGCGACAAAGTGACCTTGACCTTTGACCTTCAAAATTTTATGTGCTGAAAGGGACCTCTATAGGCCTCTGATATGCGAAGTTACAAAAATTTCCAATGATAACTGTGCTCTGCAGAGTGATTTATACGTGATTACAGACCAAAAAAACAAAAAAAAAAAAAACATATGAAGGTCAGGGCCAATCGCCAGACCATGAACTATATTCCCATGAAGTTTGGAGACTATCCGATCAAAATTACTCAAAAAAAATAAGGGTTTCGTCGACTCCCCTGATTTGCGACAAAGTGACCTTGACCTTCAAAATTTTGTGCACTGAAAGGAACCTCGATAGGCCTCCGATATGCGAAGTTACAAAAATTTCCAATGATAACTGTGCTCTGCAGAATTTTTTATACGTGATTACAGACATTAAAAAAAAAAAAAAAAAAAAAAAGCAGTCATAGACTGGTACTTACGAAATCGTCAACTTGACCACTGACCTTGTCTAATAAAAGCTGTCTCGAGAGAACGTAGCGACGCAAACCAGAAGTTTCTAAGATGATTCTGTACCAAACCACCAAAAATCGAATGTTTTGGATGTTTGACCTCACTGTGACTTTGACCGATTTTGACCAAAACCTAATCAGCGCTCGCCACCACCCTCCTGAATCACGTGGTGTAATTTGACATTGGTAGCTTCTTCCGTTCGAGTTGTCTGTACCAAACCATCAAAAATCGAATATTTGACCTTGCCGTGACCTTGACCTTTGACCTATTTTGACCAAAATCTAATCAGCACTAGCCATCAGCATCCTGAATCACGTGGTGTAATTTGACATTGGTAGCTTCTTCCATTCGAGTTATCGTGCCTACAAACAAACAAACAAAGCAGTCATAGACTGGTACTTACGAAATCATCAACTTGACCTCTGACCTTGTCTAATAAAAGCATGAATCAGTCAGAAGCCCAAGGGGAGCTTGAATTCTGAATTCATTGTGGTCTACGATTTTACACTGTGGTTTGCAGATAATGAGTCCCAGACAAAAACTAGATTTCTTATAAAAATTCCATTTTTTTGTTTTTATTTTTAAAAAAGTGATTCAGTACAAGCAGGATATGCCAGATAATCGGTGTATTACTTTTCAGAAGAATCTGATAAAAGGCTTATTATTCATTATATATATATATATCAGTTATTCATCGCTGTTCCAGAATTTCGACAACCGAGTTTTAAGCGTTCCAAGCGATCGCAAAAACCAAAGACAAAATTAAAATTGAAGTTAAAACGAACTCGTAACGTCGAGCAAAGCAAAAATACTCCATTTCTCCACGCAAAACCTAAACCTTAACGTCACTCAACGACGTGTCTGCTCAAGCGCACTGCATCATGGGACGACCCGTGACGCGTCGAGTGAAATATTTTTTATACAATCTTAAAACGTCTCCAAAACATCCGATTTTTACCAGAATTTCGACAACCGAGTTTTAAGCGTCCAAAGCGATCGCAAAAACCGAAGACAAAATTAAAATCGAAGTTAAAACGAACTCGTAACGTCGAGCGAAACAAAAATACTCCATTTCTCCACATGAATTTACGGAATTATGTTTGACCTCACTGTGACCTTGACCTTTGACCGATTTTGACCAAAATCTAATCAGCACTAGCCATCACCCTCCTGAATCACATGGTGTAATTTGACATTGGTAGCTTCTTCCGTTCGAGTTATCGTGCCGACAAACAAAAACAAACAAACAAACGGAAGTCATCAATATACTTAGGAAATCTTTAGATTTCGTAACAAACAAACAAACAAACAAACAAACAAACAAACGGAAGTCATCAATATACTTACGAAATCTTTAGATTTCATAAGTAATAAAATAAAAATACAAGCTGACTAACATATCTTGCAAAAACTTTGTTTTGGCAAGATAACAAATTCTTCAAATTTCAGAAAATTAATTAAAAATACAAATCAAGAATATCTTGGTTGGATAAGTGTCCACCTCCCTGAGTTAATACTTGGTGGAAGCACCTTTGACAGCAATTTCAGCTGCGAGTCTTGGGATAGGTCACTCCCAACTTTGCACACCTTGATTGGGCAATATTTGCTCATTCTTCTGTACAAAACTGTTCAAGCTCAGTCAAGTTGCGTGGGGAGCATTGATGGACAGCAATCGTCAAGTCATGCTGCAGATTTTCAATTGCATTTAGGTCGAGGCTCTGACTGGGCCACCCAATAACTTTTTGTTCCTTCGTCACTCCAGTGCAGCTGAGGCTGTGTGCTTCGGATCATTGTCATGCTGAAAGGTGAACTTCCATCCCAATTTCAGCTTTCTTGTTGAGGGCAGTGGGTTTCCCTCAGATTATTTTTTGTATTTTGCTCCATCCATTTCCCTTTCTATTCTGACAAGTAGATCCTGATAAAAGGATAAAAGGAATGTAGATGTTTTATAGGTATTGTACATTCTAAACTATATTACTTAAAAAAAAATAGGCCCAGTATAATAATCTGCTTTTGCACCTGTTGCTCTCACCTTACCACTGAACCTGTGCGACCTCGAGGTCCCTCCAGACAGCTCACCATCATCTCAGATAATCCCCCATCCAAAACCATGATCTTTTTCTACCCCCATTTCACACTTCCACCACCCACTTCACTTCTTTCCAAGTTTCCAGTTTTTTCTTCCATTTCAGGTGTTGAGAGTTTGCTTCTGTATCCATCTCATCCATCCATGCATCCTACATTTCCTCCAATCCATTTCTCCAAGTTGTCCACTATCACACAGGTGTGCTGCCCCCTCCCCCCCCCCCAATCTCGCTCTTCCCCGAGCCTCAACACTGTATAAAAAATAACCTAACTCTGGTTCAGCTTCACTGTAAAGTGACTGAAGGCAATCTTAGTAGTGCATTCCAAAAAGACCACAAGTGTGTCCACCCTCATGAGAGCCAGAAAACATCTGCCCAACCTAAAAAAATGAACTTTCAAACAAACATGTCTCCCCCTGCAAAACCTGGGGGTGCCTTGTTAAGTCTGACTGGAGTGTACTTCCCTTCCATCACTTCAAATGGCACCACAGCTGACTGCTTGTGAAAAGGCATTATGCCTCAATTCTGGGTTGGCTTCCAAATCTCAAATCGCCAACAGCTCGCTCTCAGTACTCATCCTTCCCTGTCATAACCAACAGCTCCTGGACTCAATTTTTTGCACCTGAGAAGATCATTTCAACCCTTGACAGACTTTGCTGCTGGACCGAGCGGCATCAACAAACATGTCCGAACAACCTGATCTGCTGCTCTTACACATCCTCCCTCTACCCTTTTCACCCTATTGTTTGTCCGAGATCATCTTCGATCTTATTGGAATTCACCAAGCATCACGACATTGCATTAAAAAGTGCAAAAACTGATCCCCTTAACTACAAACCAATCAGCTTACTTCTAATCAGCAAGGTCGTGGAATTAATCTATGATTCCATATATTATGTGAAATCCTTCTTTTTCTCAAACAGCCTCATCTCCGATCACAAATTTGGTTTCAGACAAAGTCATTCCACCTTGGACATGCTGCCTCCACTCTCCCAACAATGGATGAGGCCCTCAATGTCAAACACGAGATCAGGGCCATTTCTCTGGACACATCTCGTGCTTGTAATACAATCTGGCATCCTGCCTCACTCTTCAAACTCTCTACCTATGGCATTCATGGCCAACTCCACACGTCTTACTGACTTGTGACAACAGATTCCTTTCATTGCCTCTTTCTGTCATAGCTGATGTGCCCGAAGGTAGTGTTTTGGGCCCAGTCCCAATGCTGATCTTCATAATTAATCTCTCCGACTGGATCTGTTTGCTGATAACACTCGATCTGACGGCACCCTGTACTGTGACATTCACCATTCTTCAGGCAGGTACAATCACTAGCTGGTCAAACATTTGGAATGCCTTTCAATCTTGACAAATCTCTCACCCCCACCAAAATCTCCCCACCCTGCCACCATCTACTTTCTTAACAATCCTCTTGAGGGAATTCAGTCACTCAAACCCTGGGTCTCACCATCAGCCATGGTCTTTCTTTCTTGAGCAATCCCATTGCAAAGTTGGCCTCAAAAGCCATCCGCTGAAAAGTCCTTCCTTGGCACACCTGGACTCCTATCCACCTGCAAGGCTTTCATCCACAGCTTTATGGCGAACTGCTCTCCCCTCCCTAATCTTGCTTGGCTCAACACCATGGAAACCAAGGCTTTTTAGGTTATTGGAATTTCCCAAAGGTGAAGCTAAGTCTATGGGCTTATCATTTCGCAATCACAGACAGGTTGGTGGTCTCTGTCTTCTACCACCTCCTTTCTGGCCTTTCACTCTTTCAATGCTTTGCACCCCCCTCCCCTCCTCCCAACAGTTTTCTGCAGGGTACACATGGTCCACCATCAACTCCCTTCTGGTAGAACTACCTAAATCCAGAATCACTAATCACCTCCACTTATTTGTTCCTCTATTTTTCCCCCACCTGTGGAACCAACTTCTACATCTTCAATCCCATTCTTCCCTCCAGGTCTTCAAGACAGCCGTTCACCACCATCTGATACCGCCCCCAATCCAAAATCACAATCTTTTCTACCCTCGTTACCTACCACCCAAACTTCCAGGTTTCACTGTTGTATCCATCTTGTTCACCCAATGAATGCTCCCTGCCCCCTCATTGCTCCCCACGCCCATTGTCCAAGTGTGCCTCTATTTTGATCTTCAACTCTGCTGTTAGGGTCCCCTCTCCCAATCGCCTATTCCTCATGTCATGATCATTCAGCGTACTCATACTCGCCGTTCCATTAGCCTTAACTACGCATGGGGGGGGGGGGGAAACGTGAAGAAGTATGAATGGTCAAAATGCTGCTGGCTTTGTGCCCAAAGGCTAAACTTTACACAAACTACAAAGGCCAACATCAGAATAACATATTTCAAGGAAAAGCAAGCCCTTCCTAAATCCCAATGCATGTCAAGCTACATACCGCTTCCACCAAATCCTTGATCAGCCTGTCCATAAGACTGGGATGGGCGAGTTGGTCCATAACCTGAAGGGTCTTGCGGGTAGTTACCCATACCTACAGAAAGGGATAAACCGATTATAGATTACATTGGAAAACTAATGCACACAAAAAGATATGGAAATCATTCAAATTATTCTGCTCAGAAGGAACAGAAGCATTCTTAACTCTGTTTGGATTCATTGCAAATCTGAACATAATATTTAAACACTTAGCCTCTCTTCTGCTGACACCCTTCAAAGATACATTTTACACCTTAGATCCAGGTAGGCTCAACACGCGAGAATGTCTCATACAGCCGATAGTGCTATTAACCAGAGATGGTAAGAGCGAAAGGAGACGGCGGGCGACTTGCTGTGCGCCCGAAAAGACACCATACTCGTTTGAATGAAGCGAGCAGGCAACACAAGGGCGGTATTAATAAGAACCTGATATCAAACTACAGAGTTAGTATTCCAAAAATATCAAATTCACAAACTAATCACGCAGTACTTGTGTGCAAAAAAAGGAAACAATTATACCACAAAACACCGAACTACCCCCCCCCTCCCCAAACAATCCAAATTAAATCAGGCATACATATAGCAAGTGATCTATCAATCCCCTTCTCCCCCCCCCCCAAAAAAAAACCAGCAAAAAGAGCAACAGAAACTCCTTCCTGAACCATGTCAACATGGGGTAATGGTGGATTTGCTTTGTTACTTGAACAAAATTTAGCCTCAACACATTCAGCATTTTGATACACTTGGGTCAGATCCATCCTTGATGTTTAAACCAGGAAGTACTTCAAATATATACATAAATAAATATGTTTGCATCCACATGAAGTGAAATATGTATTTATTGTTTGTGTTCATTTCAGGCTGAAATTTACAAGTCCAAAATTAGCAGTTTAAGCTCGATCCCCGAAAAACCTAAATAATATATTTTATCGTGTTATGTATTTATTCCAATACGAGTGGTTTCGGTGATATATTTCTTCTTTTTTTTTATGGGTACATGGGCACACGTGGGGAAACTACAAATGCCAACTTGCGACGCTCGTTATCCCCGCACTCCCAGGAATCCGTTTTCTTCTTGCCCTATTGATTGATTCGCCATCACAGCAAAGATTG